>NC_090229.1:3567230-3657230 GCF_024489055.1 Chanodichthys erythropterus
GCGTAATCGGCGTTTGTCGGGTCGTGGAATGTCTGCGCGGTGTGAACCGTTTTCCAACAGATGGCAACAAACTCACGTAATCTGACCTGGCCACGAACCGTTGCCATGATGATGAGGCAAGTCCCCTGCAAAGACAGCTGTTTGATCGCGCCCGCGCCTCACACACACACACAACAAAGCAGTGGAAACCTGACATCGCAGCTTGTTCATTATAAAAAATAAAATACTGTTAAAAAAATATACAAAAGGTACAATAGTCCATAGTGCAATCCGTGCCATTCAGCAAGAGCAGCTGCTCCACTTCACCGAAAGAGAGAGGTAACGTTAACCACTATGAGAGCAACGCAGGTTTACCTTCAGTTTCGTTTTTAATAATTCGTTTTGGCTTGTTTAGCTACATGGTTGTATATGCTTATGGGTCTCGTTAATAAAAAGGGTCGCGCTAAAAAAAATTGTTTATTGGTGCGGTGTGAATTGGCCTTTTAAGATGCCATCGATAGCTGTAGTGATCTCTGTTGCTTGGGCGACAGCTATTTTTTTTGCATTTGTCTTCAGTTCTTCGCATAAGACAAAGGAGACGAACCTGCGTGTTTCCCTGGTAGATACAGAACATACAATACTGATGAATAAGCACGCAAACTGAATGCACTTTTTGTTTATATCATGTAACGTACACGTATTTATGGACGTAACCACAACAAAACAATACATTAATGAGGCATGCGGCAAAAAGACAAGTTAGCTGCCACCGGATTTGAATTTATGTTGTCAAATCAATGCGGGTTTCAATAAAATATAAACAAAATTGTTGTGGAACTATCATAATGTATAAAACATTAGCGAACTGTTTTCATAGCGATTTTAACAAATCTTTTTTCGGAGAACATAACCGTATACATGAACACAAGATTAAAGGCAACATAAAACAAATGATTATTTATTACTAAAATAGTGTTTACCGTAAAAAAAATACTTACATTTATGGGTCTCTCTGCTCGCTTGGTCGGCCATGTTGGAAATTTATCATACCCCTTCGTCTGAAGTGTGGTCCCGAAAAATCTTCGTTTGAAGGGCTACCTGGCCCTTCCCCCTACCCCTTCCCCTCCAACCAAATGAGAATTGGGACACCCCTACCCCTTCACGTGAACGCGCGAAACAAAGGGGAAGGGGAAAGGGGAAGGGGAAGGGGTAGAATTGGGATTGGGCCATAGACAGATAGACAGACAGATGGATGGATGGATATATGGATGGATGGATGAACAGATGGACAGATGGACAGACAGACAGACAGACAGACGGATGGATATATGGATGGACGGATGGATGGATGAATGGACGGACGGACGAATATAAAGATGGATGGATGGATGGATGGATGGATGGATGGATGTATAGACAGATGGATGTATAGACAGATGGATGGATGGATATATGGAAGGATGGATGGATGAATGAATAAACAGATGGATATATGGAAGGATGGATGGATGGATGGATGGATGAATGAATAGAAAGATGGATGATGGATGGATGGATGGATGGATGGATGGATGGATGGATGGATGGATGGACGGACGGACAGATGAACAGAAAGATGGATGAACGGATGATGGATGGATGGATGGATGAACAGATGGACAGACAGACAGACAGACAGACGGATGGATATATGGACGGACGGATGGATGAATGAATAAACAGATGGATATATGGAAGGATGGATGGATGATTGAATAGAAAGATGGATGGATGGATGGATGGATGGATGGATGGATGGATGGATGGATGGATGGACGGACAGATGAACAGAAAGATGGATGAACGGATGATGGATGGATGGATGGATATATGGATGAACAGATGGACAGACAGACAGACAGACAGACGGATGGATGGATATATGGATGGACGGATGGATGGATGAATGGACGGACGGACGAATATAAAGATGGATGGATGGATGGATGGATGGATGAATGGATGGATGGATGAATAGACAGATGGATGGATGGATGGATGTATAGACAGATGGATGTATAGACAGATGGATGGATGGATATATGGAAGGATGGATGGATGAATGAATAAACAGATGGATATATGGAAGGATGGATGGATGATTGAATAGAAAGATGGATGATGGATGGATGGATGGATGGATGGATGGATGGATGGATGGATGGATGGACAGATGAACAGAAAGATGGATGAACGGATGATGGATGGATGGATGGATGGATGGATGGATGGATGGATGGATGGATGGATGAACGAATGGATGGACAGATGGACGGATGGATGAACGGATGGATAAATGGATCTAAAACGATCCACAGTGCATTAAATCTTTAAACATTATTCACTGGGGATTGTGATCGCATCATGCTCCAACATTCAACAATGCCATGATAATTCCATTGTACAGAGCCAAAAAACATGGCATTTCTGCTCTACAAAAACAAGGTTTCTCTCAGATTTCTCAAGATGTCCTCTACTGAGCATTGAGAACATTCAGCAACGCATGATGAAAATCATTTTAATTCTCTCGTTTTACTAATGGCCTCCCAGCGGAGCCGGGACTGAAACTCAGGATAGAGAACAGAAACGCTGCTGAGAAACGGTTTGGACGTTTCTGATAGCTCTATCGAGGCGCACAGACGAACACACTTCTCAAATCACTTCTTTTGGAAACACTCCTGCCAGTTTCTCTAACCCGAGTCCAACTCAAGCGTCAGTCTGCTGGGAATGACTGTCATTTTCTCTGAACAAAATGGAATTTGGCCGTGCGACTGCACAGATCCGTCTCACCGAAGTACTTTAATGTTACGGCACGGCTCTCCACCCGAAATGTCACAGAAATCATCATCAACGATCGTCTCGCACTCGCCTCGAGAGAGATAGATGTCTGAAATTGACCTGGCCAGATTCCAATATCTCCATCCAACTCCCTCATCTTTATAATGTCATACATTTCACTGGAAAACAACATTGTCACAGAAGGCGGCATCACTCATGTGGACGGCGAGCCAAGTCTCCCCATTAACCCGAGTCCTTCACGTCCCCAGACGTGCAGCAGTAGTTCATTTTTCCAGCAACACAAGGGTAAGTACACAATTTCAATTGACCTGGCAGAGTACAGACGCGGCACTCGGCCGTCTCCATTTTACCTCGGTGAAATTGGCCTCTTTCTGACAGACGTGCGTGTGTGAGTAAGAACAGGAATCATTTCACAGCGCAGGGTGACTTAACTTTCCGTGTAATGTTTTTCCTCAGGAGTGAGAAAATGCTTTTTCATGCGATTCCCTTAGATGTGAGTCCAATAACAGATACAAGAGGATCCCGGGTAACAAAAATATATTCTAAAAGAGCATTTTACAAATGTTCCAATTATGTTATTAAAACAGTATGTGCTCTGAACGGTCTAAGCATCATTTCAGTGTTTGGGTAGTTTTTGTGTTAACCAGCTCCTGGGTCAGACGTAACAACCCAGTGTTTGGGTAGTTTTGTGTTAACCAGCTCCTGGGTCAGACGTAACAACCCAGTGTTTGGGTAGTTTTTGTGTTACCCAGATCCTGGGTCAGACGTAACAACCCAGTGTTTGGGTAGTTTTTGTGTTACCCAGATCCTGGGTTAGACGTAACAACCCAGTGTTTGGGTAGTTTTTGTGTTACACAGATCCTGGGTCAGACGTAACAACCCAGTGTTTGGGTAGTTTCTGTGTTACCCATCTCCAGTGTCAGACGTAACAACCCAGTGTTTGGGTAGTTTTTGTGTTAACCAGCTCCTGGGTCAGACGTAACAACCCAGTGTTTGGGTAGTTTTTGTGTTACCCAGATCCTGGGTCAGACGTAACAACCCAGTGTTTGGGTAGTTTTTGTGTTAACCAGCTCCTGGGTCAGACGTAACAACCCAGTGTTTGGGTAGTTTTTGCGTTACACAGATCCTGGGTCAGACGTAACAACCCAGTGTTTGGGTAGTTTTTGTGTTACCCAGATCCTGGGTCAGACGTAACAACCCAGTGTTTGGGTAGTTTTTGTGTTACCCAGATCCTGGGTTAGACGTAACAACCCAGTGTTTGGGTAGTTTCTGTGTTACCCATCTCCAGTGTCAGACGTAACAACCCAGTGTTTGGGTAGTTTCTGTGTTACCCATCTCCAGTGTCAGACGTAACAACCCAGTTTTTGGGTAGTTTTTGTGTTAACCAGCTCCTGGGTCAGACGTAACAACCCAGTGTTTGGGTAGTTTTTGTGTTAACCAGCTCCTGGGTCAGACGTAACAACCCAGTGTTTGGGTAGTTTTTGTGTTAACCAGCTCCTGGGTCAGACGTAACAACCCAGTGTTTGGGTAGTTTTTGCGTTACACAGATCCTGGGTCAGACGTAACAACCCAGTGTTTGGGTAGTTTTTGTGTTACCCAGATCCTGGGTCAGACGTAACAACCCAGTGTTTGGGTAGTTTTTGTGTTACCCAGATCCTGGGTTAGACGTAACAACCCAGTGTTTGGGTAGTTTCTGTGTTACCCATCTCCAGTGTCAGACGTAACAACCCAGTGTTTGGGTAGTTTCTGTGTTACCCATCTCCAGTGTCAGACGTAACAACCCAGTTTTTGGGTAGTTTTTGTGTTAACCAGCTCCTGGGTCAGACGTAACAACCCAGTGTTTGGGTAGTTTTTGTGTTAACCAGCTCCTGGGTCAGACGTAACAACCCAGTGTTTGGGTAGTTTTTGCGTTACACAGATCCTGGGTCAGACGTAACAACCCAGTGTTTGGGTAGTTATTGTGTTACCCAGATCCTGGGTCAGATGTAACAACCCAGTGTTTGGGTAGTTTTTGTGTTACCCAGATCCTGGGTCAGACGTAACAACCCAGTGTTTGGGTAGTTTTTGTGTTACCCAGATCCTGGGTTAGACGTAACAACCCAGTGTTTGGGTAGTTTTTGTGTTACCCAGATCCTGGGTTAGACGTAACAACCCAGTGTTTGGGTAGTTTCTGTGTTACCCATCTCCAGTGTCAGACGTAACAACCCAGTTTTTGGGTAGTTTTTGTGTTAACCAGCTCCTGGGTCAGACGTAACAACCCAGTGTTTGGGTAGTTTTTGTGTTAACCAGCTCCTGGGTCAGACGTAACAACCCAGTGTTTGGGTAGTTTTTGTGTTACCCAGATCCTGGGTTAGACGTAACAACCCAGTGTTTGGGTAGTTTTTGTGTTACACAGATCCTGGGTCAGACGTAACAACCCAGTGTTTGGGTAGTTTCTGTGTTACCCAGATCCTGGGTCAGACGTAACAACCCAGTGTTTGGGTAGTTTTTGTGTTACCCAGATCCTGGGTTAGACGTAACAACCCAGTGTTTGGGTAGTTTCTGTGTTACCCATCTCCAGTGTCAGACGTAACAACCCAGTGTTTGGGTAGTTTCTGTGTTACCCATCTCCAGTGTCAGACGTAACAACCCAGTTTTTGGGTAGTTTTTGTGTTAACCAGCTCCTGGGTCAGACGTAACAACCCAGTGTTTGGGTAGTTTTTGTGTTAACCAGCTCCTGGGTCAGACGTAACAACCCAGTGTTTGGGTAGTTTTTGTGTTAACCAGCTCCTGGGTCAGACGTAACAACCCAGTGTTTGGGTAGTTTTTGTGTTAACCAGCTCCTGGGTCAGACGTAACAACCCAGTGTTTGGGTAGTTTTTGTGTTACACAGATCCTGGGTCAGACGTAACAACCCAGTGTTTGGGTAGTTTCTGTGTTACCCATCTCCAGTGTCAGACGTAACAACCCAGTGTTTGGGTAGTTTTTGTGTTAACCAGCTCCTGGGTCAGACGTAACAACCCAGTGTTTGGGTAGTTTTTGTGTTACCCAGATCCTGGGTCAGACGTAACAACCCAGTGTTTGGGTAGTTTTTGTGTTAACCAGCTCCTGGGTCAGACGTAACAACCCAGTGTTTGGGTAGTTTTTGCGTTACACAGATCCTGGGTCAGACGTAACAACCCAGTGTTTGGGTAGTTTTTGTGTTACCCAGATCCTGGGTCAGACGTAACAACCCAGTGTTTGGGTAGTTTTTGTGTTACCCAGATCCTGGGTTAGACGTAACAACCCAGTGTTTGGGTAGTTTCTGTGTTACCCATCTCCAGTGTCAGACGTAACAACCCAGTGTTTGGGTAGTTTCTGTGTTACCCATCTCCAGTGTCAGACGTAACAACCCAGTTTTTGGGTAGTTTTTGTGTTAACCAGCTCCTGGGTCAGACGTAACAACCCAGTGTTTGGGTAGTTTTTGTGTTAACCAGCTCCTGGGTCAGACGTAACAACCCAGTGTTTGGGTAGTTTTTGTGTTAACCAGCTCCTGGGTCAGACGTAACAACCCAGTTTTTGGGTAGTTTTTGCGTTACACAGATCCTGGGTCAGACGTAACAACCCAGTGTTTGGGTAGTTTTTGTGTTACCCAGATCCTGGGTCAGACGTAACAACCCAGTGTTTGGGTAGTTTTTGTGTTACCCAGATCCTGGGTTAGACGTAACAACCCAGTGTTTGGGTAGTTTCTGTGTTACCCATCTCCAGTGTCAGACGTAACAACCCAGTGTTTGGGTAGTTTCTGTGTTACCCATCTCCAGTGTCAGACGTAACAACCCAGTGTTTGGGTAGTTTCTGTGTTACCCATCTCCAGTGTCAGACGTAACAACCCAGTTTTTGGGTAGTTTTTGTGTTAACCAGCTCCTGGGTCAGACGTAACAACCCAGTGTTTGGGTAGTTTTTGTGTTAACCAGCTCCTGGGTCAGACGTAACAACCCAGTGTTTGGGTAGTTTTTGCGTTACACAGATCCTGGGTCAGACGTAACAACCCAGTGTTTGGGTAGTTATTGTGTTACCCAGATCCTGGGTCAGATGTAACAACCCAGTGTTTGGGTAGTTTTTGTGTTACCCAGATCCTGGGTCAGACGTAACAACCCAGTGTTTGGGTAGTTTTTGTGTTACCCAGATCCTGGGTTAGACGTAACAACCCAGTGTTTGGGTAGTTTCTGTGTTACCCATCTCCAGTGTCAGACGTAACAACCCAGTGTTTGGGTAGTTTCTGTGTTACCCATCTCCAGTGTCAGACGTAACAACCCAGTTTTTGGGTAGTTTTTGTGTTAACCAGCTCCTGGGTCAGACGTAACAACCCAGTGTTTGGGTAGTTTTTGTGTTAACCAGCTCCTGGGTCAGACGTAACAACCCAGTGTTTGGGTAGTTTTTGTGTTACCCAGATCCTGGGTTAGACGTAACAACCCAGTGTTTGGGTAGTTTTTGTGTTACACAGATCCTGGGTCAGACGTAACAACCCAGTGTTTGGGTAGTTTCTGTGTTACCCATCTCCAGTGTCAGACGTAACAACCCAGTGTTTGGGTAGTTTTTGTGTTAACCAGCTCCTGGGTCAGACGTAACAACCCAGTGTTTGGGTAGTTTTTGTGTTACCCAGATCCTGGGTCAGACGTAACAACCCAGTGTTTGGGTAGTTTTTGTGTTAACCAGCTCCTGGGTCAGACGTAACAACCCAGTGTTTGGGTAGTTTTTGCGTTACACAGATCCTGGGTCAGACGTAACAACCCAGTGTTTGGGTAGTTTTTGTGTTACCCAGATCCTGGGTCAGACGTAACAACCCAGTGTTTGGGTAGTTTTTGTGTTACCCAGATCCTGGGTTAGACGTAACAACCCAGTGTTTGGGTAGTTTCTGTGTTACCCATCTCCAGTGTCAGACGTAACAACCCAGTGTTTGGGTAGTTTCTGTGTTACCCATCTCCAGTGTCAGACGTAACAACCCAGTTTTTGGGTAGTTTTTGTGTTAACCAGCTCCTGGGTCAGACGTAACAACCCAGTGTTTGGGTAGTTTTTGTGTTAACCAGCTCCTGGGTCAGACGTAACAACCCAGTGTTTGGGTAGTTTTTGTGTTAACCAGCTCCTGGGTCAGACGTAACAACCCAGTGTTTGGGTAGTTTTTGCGTTACACAGATCCTGGGTCAGACGTAACAACCCAGTGTTTGGGTAGTTTTTGTGTTACCCAGATCCTGGGTCAGACGTAACAACCCAGTGTTTGGGTAGTTTTTGTGTTACCCAGATCCTGGGTTAGACGTAACAACCCAGTGTTTGGGTAGTTTCTGTGTTACCCATCTCCAGTGTCAGACGTAACAACCCAGTGTTTGGGTAGTTTCTGTGTTACCCATCTCCAGTGTCAGACGTAACAACCCAGTTTTTGGGTAGTTTTTGTGTTAACCAGCTCCTGGGTCAGACGTAACAACCCAGTGTTTGGGTAGTTTTTGTGTTAACCAGCTCCTGGGTCAGACGTAACAACCCAGTGTTTGGGTAGTTTTTGCGTTACACAGATCCTGGGTCAGACGTAACAACCCAGTGTTTGGGTAGTTATTGTGTTACCCAGATCCTGGGTCAGATGTAACAACCCAGTGTTTGGGTAGTTTTTGTGTTACACAGATCCTGGGTCAGACGTAACAACCCAGTGTTTGGGTAGTTTTTGTGTTACCCAGATCCAGTGTCAGACGTAACAACCCAGTGTTTGGGTAGTTTTTGTGTTACCCAGTTCCTGGGTCAGACGTAACAACCCAGTGTTTGGGTAGTTTCTGTGTTACCCAGTTCCTGGGTCAGACGTAACAACCCAGTGTTTGGGTAGTTTTTGTGTTAACCAGCTCCTGGGTCAGACGTAACAACCCAGTGTTTGGGTAGTTTTTGTGTTACCCAGATCCTGGGTCAGACGTAACAACCCAGTGTTTGGGTAGTTTTTGTGTTAACCAGCTCCTGGGTCAGACGTAACAACACAGTGTTTGGGTAGTTTTTGTGTTACCCAGATCCTGGGTCAGACGTAACAACCCAGTGTTTGGGTAGTTTTTGTGTTAACCAGCCCCTGGGTCAGACGTAACAACCCAGTGTTTGGGTAGTTTTTGCGTTACCAAATATGTATTAAAAATAATATAAAATATGCTATACTATAAAATATAAGAAAAAACAAAACAAAAGGAATTATCATGCAAACCAGTGGTTGTGTGGAGTATTTAAAAAAAAAAAAAATTTAGAGGATTTAAGTTCATCTGTTAACATCAATTCATGTAAGAAGTAAATTTTTTTAAAATAAAATAAGCTATATTATAGTAAAAATGAATCAACCCATTATGCTGAGTTAAATAAACAACCCAATTTGCTGGGTAAAATTAACCCAGCATGTGTTCTGCCCTATATTTACCCAGCCCTTGGGTTAAAAACAACCCAATTTGTGCTGTTTTTAACCCAGTTTTTTTGTTTGTTTTTTTTTGAGCTAATGTAGAATGGAGAGCTTCAAAAGATTACAAATAAAATGCATCAATTTCACATTTTTCTAATGGCTTTTTTTCCATTAAAAATATTATCAGCACAACATTTAACATTTTTAATTGCAGTTTTTTTAATTATTTGAGATGGACTCTCTTGCTCTAATGGCAGAAGCATTACCAGTTCTTCAAACACTACGCTGCTTGAGTTCTGCTGTTTGCAGCCCAAAGAAAACAATAACACATTAAACTGTTCACTGGCAAACGCACACAGCATATTCTGGAAAAACGATTACAGGCCATCTGTAATGTTCATAATTAGTTCCAAACAGAAATTAATCCAATTTGCCCAGCATTGGTAGCAACAGAAATAAACTGAAGCGATGGCAATGACAAGCTCTGCTCAGCACTCATGAATCATTGCGTCGTCTTCAGTAACGGTCACTGAACTCACTGATCAGAGTTCAGTATTCCAGCGGAGTTAAACGAATGATTCATACAATAGCTCAGAAACGAAGCGGAGAACATTTAATGGTTTGTGCAGTTGGTGTAAATAAGGTCTCCGCGTCTCCATCTCTGTCAGACTCATCTCTGCTCTGCCGTCATTACACCCAAATCAACGGCCATGATTCATGAGTCTGCCAGCTTCTCTACATACACAAATACATTACGGCTTTGCTCTGCTGATTTGTGCGCAGCATATTTACTGTGATAATCAGTGTAAATCAACTGGACGTGCCGTCAAACAGCCGTGAGCTCATGAAGACACAGATTTTTAAAATGAGGTTTTGTTTCAGATGGTGAAATCTTAAACCTTCATGGATAAACACATGCTGTTTTGGGGGTCATGTAGTTTTATTCAGCATTAAAACTGATCAAAAGTGACAATAAAGAAGACATAATGTTGCAAAAGATTTCTTGCAGTTTTTCTGAAAAATAAAATGTATGACGGTTTTCAACATTGATAATAATCAGAACTGTTTCATGTGACACTGAAGACTGGAGTAATGATGCTGAAAATTCAGCTTTGATCAATGGATATAAATTAGACTTTACAATATATTCACATAGAAAACAGCTATTTTAAATTGTAAAAATATTTCACATTTTTTAACAATATTTTTGATCAAATTAATGCAGCCTTGGCGAGTAGAAGAGACTTCTTTCAAAAACATAAAAAAATCTTACCGACCCCAAACCTTGTACATTCATCTAAACTTAAACCTAAAATCATGATTTTGCTAAATAAACACTCATATACATATATAAACTACCCATATAGCACTAAAATAGGTGTAGATGCTTCAAGCATGCTGTTTGCTTCACACTAACATTAGCTACTTTATGAATATTCAGAGATTGTGAAGTTTAACTGAACAATTACTTTGAACGATGACTTTTATAATTGTCTTAATGTTCAAGATATTTATATCTTAATATCTCCCACATTGTCACGCTGAAATGATAGATAATTAGATTCATAATGAAAGTGAAAATGCCACTGGTTAATTAAGCACAAAGAGATGTGAGAAAGGTAGCATGTATCCGTAAACAAACCCTGATATATCAGCCGTGATAAACGCGACGCTCCCTCAAGCTTCACCGTTGATTAATCTGCTGGAAAATGACTTCAAGATGCAGATCTCGCAAAGGTCGGCTTTCACGTTACAGACGGATACGAAGGTGACATCTGCACCGCAGTCCAAACTCATTGGGGCTAAGTGCAGGCCTATATATTGATTGTTTAGCTGTTGGAAACACCTTATATGTGTGTTTAATGACACTAATGGGGTTTGTTTTGCAGATTACATTACATCTATAACTTTTAAGCACATCTGGAAGAGAAAGAACGTGTCAATGCTCTGTTTACGGGAAGTCTGGATGTGTTTATGCTGGGTGTGTTTGCTATTATCTTTACGGCTGGCTTCAGTCTGCAGGGCGTCACGGGTGGGTCATTCTCGGGGTCAGAGGTCGGAGGCAGACGAACTTGTCACGGTGGCAGCGAGAGGGTGAACGCGAGGTCTTTTCCCGTGGATTTTTGTGTGCCGACGGACGGTTGGGTCCTCAGGGGATTTCGTGCGGATGTGTCTGGCAGATGTTGTGCTCTTCTGGGTCTGCCGTGACCCGTGACGCGCCTCCTGGACCACCGTCACGCGGCCTGTGAAGACAGGCTTGTGTTATGGACGAGGAACGCAGCTCTGGGAACAACATGTATTTTCATTTGAATGCAAAGGCGAGTGAAAGTGACTCTCTTTGTCTTTCCCATGACAGCTTTTTCAGTTTTTGTTGGAAAAGCGTTTTATAAGAATTAATGGGTGTATCTTTGTGCAGAGATTACATTCTTGCCTTGTTGATCTATGATCACTTGATAAAACCATCACATGGAGTTCTGTTCAATATCACACATGCTGAAAAACACGAGCGAATCATTTAGAGGATTCCTGTCAGAGAAATGGATGAGATGCTGAAAATCATTATGTTCACTTGCCAACGTACTGTTATGCCTCTGTTATAAATCTATTCATCTACACTACTGTTGGAAAATTTGAGGTTGGTAAGATTTTATTTTTAACTGTTTTTGACACTCCCTTCTGCTCACCAAAGCTGCATTTATTTGATCAAAAATACAGTATAAACAGTAAAATTGTGAAATATTATTCAAAATGGCTGTTTTCTATGTGAATATATTGTAAAGTCTAATATATATCCTGTGATCAAAGCTGAATTTTCAGCATCATTACTCCAGTCTTCAGTGTCACATGATCCTTCAGATCATTCTAATATGATGATTTGCTGCTCAAGAAACATTTATGATTATTATCAATGTTGAAAACAGTTGTGGTGCTACAGATTTTATGGAAACTGTTATACATTCAGAAATCTTTTGTGACATTATATAAATGTCTTTACTGTCACTTTTGATCATTTTAATGCATCCTTGCTAAATAAAAAATATTAATTTCTTTTTTTTAAATCTATCACTTTAGTAACTGTTTAGAACTACCTTGCAACTCCCTAGCAACCACTGCAAACACTTTAGCAACTCCCAAGCAACCACTGCTTACACCTTAGCAACTCCCTAACAATCTCTCTGAACAACTGAGCAAATCCCTAGCAGCAACCACTCCGAACACCTTAGCAACTCCCTAGCAATCACTCCCTCCGAACAGCTTAGCAACTTCCTAGCAACCACTTTGGACACCTTAGCAATTCTCTAGCAACCACTCCAAACAACTGAGCAAATCCCTACAAGTAACCACTTCAAACATCTTAGCAACTCCCTAGCAACCACTCCAAACACCTTAGCAACTCCCTAGCAACCACTCCAAACACCTTCGGAAATTCCTATCAACCACTCTGAACACCTTATCAACTCCCTAACAACTACCCTGGACACTTGAGGAACTCCCTAGCAACATCTCCAAACACCTTAGCAAATCCCTAGCAACCACTCCAAGCACCTTAGGAAATCCATAGCAACCACTGTGAACACCTTAGCAAATCCCTATCAGCAAACACTCCAAGCAACTCCCTAGCAGCCACTCTAAACAACTTAGCAACTCCCTAGCAACTACTCCAAGCACCTTTGGAACTCCATAGCAACCACTGTGAACACCTTAGCAAATCCCTATCAGCAAGCACTTCAAGCAACTCCCTAGCAACCACTCTAAACAACTTAGCAACTCCCTAGCAACCACTCCAAGCACCTTAGGAAATCCATAGCAACTACTGTGAACACTTTAGCAAATCCCTATCAGCAAACACTCCAAGCAACTCCCTAGCAACCACTCTAAACAACTTAGCAACTCCCTAGCAACCATTCCAAACACCTTAGCAAATCCATAGCAACCACTGTGAACACCTTAGCTACTCCTTAGCAATCACTCCAAACAACTTAGCAACTCCATAGCAACCACTCCAAACACCTTAGCAAATCCCTATCAGCAAACACTCCAAGCAACTCCCTAGTAACCACTCCAAACAACTTTGCAACTCCCCAGCAACCACTCCAAGCACCTTAGGAAATCCATAGCAACCACTGTGAACACCTTAGCTACTCACTAGCAATCACTTTGGACACCTTAGAAACTCCCTAGCAACCACTCCAAACACCTTAGCAACTCCAAAAGAACATGCAGCCGATGCCATAACAAGCATTCAGAACATTACATAAATGGCTTTATAATGCAAGTACACAAAGACACGTTTAACCCTCAAACATCTCATTTCTCTTCAAAGCACTCACGAATTTAAACTACACGAGACTTGCATGACCTTCAAATGTCAAGACTTTTTTTAAAGACAGTGCTTTGTCAAGCCAAGAGCCAGAGTCGACTGACTTTCTAGTTTTCTTTGCTGATCCATCCAATCGATATTATTTATTTAAACCACGCGTAAGTTATTGTCACATTCGCAGCGAAACTCAAAATATTCTTCAGTGATGTAAAGCGATTTCGTGTCTCAAAACTGTGTTTTGTATGCGATTGTTCCAAGTGCCACTTTGTCAAGTCAGTCAGGTCTTTAGTCAAACCCAGATCGTCTTAATCTGTCGGCAAATACACACTCTTGCACTGGATATGTATGATGAAACTTCTATGTGCATTAGCAATGAAAGCAGGAAAGTTGGATTAAACAGGTTTTAAATATGCATATTTCTCTCATCATTAAAACAGCTTGATGTTGATGTTTGCATATGAGGGATTAGATCTGAGTCTGTTCATTATGTGGGGCTCAATAATGTATATGCAGTGAGAATACAGTGATGTATGAAACCCGTCCGATACATGTGTGTCATTAAACTGTGGGCTGAACAGAAACGGATGAACCCGCGAGGACGTGCAATAAGTCACCGGCTTACATGAAAAACTCGATTTGAATTATTTAACCGCGGCTCATTATTGCAAAGTCTGCATTCCCGGTAACAAATCTTAGAGGTGCAGCTTTACAAAAGATGACAGTAGCCATTATCCTATTTACACAGCTGCAGGGAGCCATATGTTATCCCTCTGACACGGACACATTCATTTTACTCTTTCATCGGGTTATCAAACCATCAGACCTTTTTGTGCCCTGGGCTTGTGGTGCTGGATGGAGAAGAATCAACGCATCGTGCTTCATCATTTCCTTAAGCAGAAGTCCGCCTTTGCATGCTCTCATTTTCCCAGGGAATATCCCGTGCTTGATCAAGAGGGAAACCAAGCTACAGTGATGCTGTTCAGGTGGGAGATGCATCTTGGGAAGGCCTTGGCGCGGCAGATCATCCAGATCGGATGGAGCGTATTCGGTTCACGTGCGGCGACTGAATACCTTCCAATGTTTGCCGACACTGATGGATGAGAACATAACGACGTGCCGACGGACAGACCACATCTCTGAGAAAAAACTGTGAATATGGCAATTAATCTTGAGGCTGGAAGGGAAGCGGTTGGAGCTGCACAGTGTTGGGCGTCTGAAATGCACAAATGTTTGGGTTCGGTTTACACTTGGAGAGTGTTTTTCTGCGTTTCCGCTCACTGAACACACTGTCATTTCATCTGGAAGAGCAGGTTGCTGTTTTCTGTTTTATTTAAGAGCTTATACGATTATAGTTCCATTCGATTTCTGCTTTTTCTCAAGTGTTTTGTGACAGGAAACAGTGATGATGGTTTTTATGATCAAATTTAGTGAGGTTTATGCTTGAAACAAGGAAACATTCTCTAAAAACTGATTTAAAATCTTGTGTGATTTACTTCTCAGATAAATATATTTGAAATCTTGTTTAAAGTACTAAACTACAAGACAGAAATACAGGCATTTTTGCTGTGAATTGATGTTTTTATGTTTTAAACAGGCCTATTTGTATTTTAGTTGCAGTTTAACTACATTTAAGGAGACTCCAAAAAAGAATGAGCCACTGACAAAACATCTACTATTATATATATATATATATATATATATATATATATATATATATATATATATATATATATATATATAAACACCATTCAAAAGTTTGGGCTTGGTAAGATTTTTAAAAGAATAACTGAGAAAATCCCTAGCAGCAACCACTCTGAACTCCTTAGCAATTCCCTAGCAACCACTCCAAACACCTTAGCAACTCCCTAGCAACCACTCCTAAAACCCTAGCAACTCCCTAGCAACCACTCCAAACACCTTAGCAACTCCCTAGCAGAAACCACTCCAAACACCTAAGCAACTCCCTAGCAACCACTCCAAACACCTTAGCAACTCCCTAGCAACCACTCCTAAAACCATAGCAACTCCCTAGCAACCACTCCAAACACCTTAGCAACTCCCTAGCAACCACTCCAAACACCTAAGCAACTCCCTAGCAACCACTCCAAACACCTTAGCAACTCCCTAGCAACCACTCCTAAAACCCTAGCAACTCCCTAGCAACCACTCCTAAAACCCTAGCAACTCCCTAGCAACCACTCCAAACACCTAAGCAACTCCCTAGCAACCACTCCAAACACCTTAGCAACTCCCTAGCAACCACTCCTAAAACCCTAGCAACTCCCTAGCAACCACTCCAAACACCTTAGCAACTCCCTAGCAGAAACCACTCCAAACACCTAAGCAACTCCCTAGCAACCACTCCAAACACCTTAGCAACTCCCTAGCAGAAACCACTCCAAACACCTAAGCAACTCCCTAGTAACCACTCCTAACACCTTACCAGCTCCACTGCAACCACTCTGAACAACTGAGAAAATCTCTAGCAGCAACCACTCTGAACACTTTAGCAACTCCCTAACAATCACTCCGAAAAGCTTAGCAACTCCCTAGCAACCACTCCTAACACCTTAGCAACTCCCTAGTAGCAACCACTCCAAACACCTTAGCAACTCCCTAGTAACCACTCCTAACACCTTAGGAACTCCCTAGCAATCACTCCAAAAACCTTAGCAACTTCCTAGTAACCACTCCTAACACCTTAGCAACTCCCTAGCAATCACTCCAAAAACCTTAGCAACTCCCTAGTAACCACTCCTAACACCTTAGCAACTCCCTAGCAATCACTCCGAAAACCTTAGCAACTCCCTAGCAAACCATCCTGGACACTTTAGGAACCACTTAGCAATCACTCTTTTCTAAAAAAAAAAAAAAAAATATTCAGATTCATAAAAACTTCACTTATTCTTATTCGGGATGGACAATAACACTTATTTTCTGTTCAATCCAGTACAATCAAGGATCTATTAAATGGAAAGTTTTTGAGATTTCACAGGGTAAAATATCAAATTAAAGTTATATTATGTTTTGAAGTCAGTAATACTTGTAACTATCAGACTGTTCTTGCTTATTAATTATTAACAGTTACAGAACATGATTAATCTTAACAACTTTTAATTTAAATAAACTTTAAATAAAGCAATTAAAATGTATGCCGCATTTATATAAGTATATACAAAACTCCCTACTGCTACATAACTATTTATTTTTTCCACTTATGATACACGTTAATTTTCTTGCTAAATAAATAATAAAATGTTTATTTGAGGATTGTTTTATACTCTCATAATGAGATACAAATATTATATGATACATTCGTTTTGAAATGCCAAAATTAGATCACAGTTCTGCCAATATTTCCTCCCAGCAGCTGCAATTCATATTTCCATGAGGAGAAGTGCATTCCCACATTTATCAAATTGGAAATTTAATTTACTCAAAGCGAGTGAGACAGTGTTATACATTCAGAGAAGTGCACCCTTTTTTCCAAACGACACGAGTCTCACAATCCAAGCACCGAGAATAAAGTGGAAAAATAAATAACTCTCAAGATTTCGCCTCAGAAAACAGGAGAGAAGAGGGTGGAGAGAGAGAAAATGTGTTTGCCGAGGCGTGTAATTAGCAATTACATTGGGTGTCATCAGTGATAACTATTTCAGCGCAGATCTGTGGGGTAACGTGGGCCAGCGAGACTGTAAATTGAGCGTCGCACCTGCGGTCAATCAGACGGAGCGCCGTCGGGTCGGTACCGGCCAGAACCAAAGCCAGAAAACTGGCCCCTGTGATGCTGAGCAAGATGGCCACCATCTGCAAGCGCAGCTTTCAAAAGCAATTTATTTCTCAGGACCCCAAAGTTGACCTCGCTTGAGAGGAGCAGATTTGTATGAAATCGCATTGCGGGTCCATCAGCGGGTTCGATGCATATGCCATCAGAGGACAGATGGAGCGATGGCAGGCTAAGTGAGAATTTAAGAGGTCATTAAAAGAGTGTCGTCAAACTGCGGATCTGCAAACAGCTGGTCTGAGCAGATCCTTCAGACCTTTATCTGAAACCTCTGGATTATGACACACTGAGAAACTCAGTGATGCAGTAAAAAGTCTGACTATGAAATCAAATGAGCTCACAGGACAGGCCCAGTGAAGTTGTTGGATGAATTTGTGCCGTCGTTGCAAAACCATATCCTATGGAAGCCCATTTCTGGCACACAAGAAAAAAAAAAATTACGACTTGGTAAATTATTAAGATTATGAAATAAAAAGTCATAATTACAACATACGTAAGTAATTATGACATAAAATGGTGAAATTATGACATACAAAGTAATAATTATGACATAGAATTTCAACTTTTTAAGTAATAATAACTTTTTGTCATAGTTTCATTTTAGTATGTCATAATTTCAACTTTTTGCCATTTCGACTTTAATCTCAATTTCAATTTATGTCATAATTTGAATTTAAGAAATACTTTTGACTTTTTAATCTCATAATTTTGATTTAGTATGCTATAATTTCAATTTCTAGTCACTTTCACTTTAGTATGTCATAATTTCAACTTTTTAAGTAAGAATTTTGACTTTTTAATCTCATAATTTTGATTGTCGTCATTTAAACGTTTTATATCATAATTTCATTTTAGTATGTCATCATTTCAACTTTAATCTCAATTTCGAATTGTCATAATTTGTCATTTTTAAGTAATAATTTTGACTTTAATCTCATAATTTTGATTTAGTATGTCATCATTTCAACTTTGTCAATTTTTAGTATGTCATAATTTCATTTTTTTGTCATCATTTCGACTTTAATCTCAATTTTGATTTAGTATGTCATAATTTCAATTTTTTATGTAATAATTTTGACTTTTTAATCTCAATTTTGATTCAGTTTCAACTTTTTATGTCATAATTTCATTTTAGTGTCTTAATTTCAACTTTTTGTTATTTCAACTTTAATCTCAATTTTGATTTATGTCATAAGTTGAATTTTTTAAAGTAATAATTTAGACTTTTGAATCTCATAATTTTGATTTCGTATGTCATCATTTCAACGTTTTATATCATAATTTTATTTTAATGTCTTAATTTCATCTTTTTGTCATCATCTCAACTTTAATCTGAATTTTGATTTAGCATGTCAATTTCATTTATTATGTCATAATTTTGATTGCGATTATTTCAAATTTTTAAATCATAATTTCAAATTAGTGGCATAATTTCTACAATTTAATTAATAATTTTGACTTTTTAATCTCAATTTTGATTTAGTATGTCAATTTCAACTTATGTCATAATTTCTACAATTTAAGTAATAATTTTTAATTAGTGATAATTTTGACTTTGTACTGTATGCCATAACATTGACCTTTTATGTCAGAATTATGATTTACCAGAGCATGATTTTGAGAAAAATATAAAAATCAAACAAAAAAATTAAAGGTTGTAATGTTATGATCATTCAGATGTGGTTTGGTTCAACGCATGTTATTTTCTGGAGCATTACTGCATTAACTCAATCGAACTCCTGTGCACTTTGGAGGCGTCTAATGAATAATTCGATAATCGCCTAAAATAGACTTAATATTATGCTGCTTGCTGCCCTGTAATTAGTTTAATTGTGGCTTTGAGATCCGGGTAAAGCACTGCAGTGACTGATTAAGGGCTGTTTGCTTTCACTTGATCAGCCTTCTGTGTGCCTCCCTGTTTACATTACTGAATATTTTAATGGACTAAGATGAATTATTATGGTAAAATGATAGTTACATAAGATTAGAGAGTACTGAATTGATGAAAAACATCTGCTAAATATCAGACCTGCAGTTCTAAACTGTTCTGACAGCAGTCAAATGCAAATAATAAAATGCAATAAACTTTATATAATCAAAGTTAAATAAACTGAGTGTGTATGCAGCGTAGAGTAAATGCACCCATTGGATTTACTGCATTTAGTGTGTTTGAGAGAGAGAGAGAGAGACAGAGCGAGTAAAATCGAGTATTTGTCTCAGTATAGACTGGAGGTAGAAATTCCAGGAGCCTTTAGTGAATTTACAGTCTACTGTTCGAACACAATCTCCTTCCCCATCTGCTCTAATTGCCCTGTTGAGCTTCTCAGCGTCATGCTTAATGCTGCGTCGGTTCACATGAATGCTGAGCAGGAAGGTTCTGCAGTGCAGGGACGCCGTAACTACTTCAGGGATACCGGCTCCAACAGGACCAGCTTTTGTTTGTAGTCGAGCCGGCGATGTGGGAATGTCCAATCAATTCATTTACTGTACAAAAACACGGTACAGCGCTCCAGGAGGTCTTTGTTCCTGGGAATATAATGCAAGCGGTCAGACACGACAATGGCACGACTGTTTCAATTCACTCTGATGACCCTTGATGGCATAAAAGTGAATTCACGTGAATTTCCGCCCGTGAGAGTGAAGTATAAGCAGAAAGAATAACCTCTGCTGCTTTAATTCATACACTAAAATACAAAGCAAAAGCCACCATAGCGTTTGGATGATGTGTGCATCATCCTGCAGCATGAATGATTCCTCACATCATGTTATGATCAGCTGCATAATTTTCACCTGCTGGACGATTAAACAGGTGAAAAACAGGGTTATTATAGATTAATACAACTAAAACTCTAAATGTGCTGAGAAGAAAGTCAACATTAAAAAATGCTGGGTTAAAAACAACCCAGGTTAACTCATTAAAACAACCCTTTCGCAGGATTAAAACAACCCAATCGCTGGATTAAAACAACCCAATCGCAGGGTCAAAACAACCCAATAGCTGGATTAAAACAACCCAGTCGCAGGGTCAAAACAACCCAATCACTGGGTCGAAACAACCCAATAGCTGGATTAAAACAACCCAGTCGCAGGGTCAAAACAACCCAATCGCTGGGTCAAAACAACCCAATCGCTGGATTAAAAAAACCCAATCGCTGGGTTAAAACAACCCAATTGCTGGTCGAAACAACCAAATCGCTGGGTCAAAACAACCCAATAGCTGGGTTAAAACAACCCAATCCCTTGTCGAAACAAATCATTCGCTGGATTAAAACAACCCAATCGTTGGGTTAAAACAACCCAGTAGCTGGGATAAAATGTATTGTTAATTTCAACATTTAATAATACATGTATAAAATCATAATTTGTATCTTTTAACATTAGTTAATGCACTGTCAACAATGAACAATTGTATTTTTATTAACTAACATTAACAAATGTAAATGCTGTAAAAAATACATTGTGTTCATGTTAATAATGCATTAACTAATGTTAACAAATGAGACCTTCTTGTAAAGTGAGACACTTTATCATATTATTCAGCCATTTTGTATACTCCAGTGTCCATTTGATCTCATAAAATATCTCTTATTTCAAACTTTGAAATTATGGCATTATTTAAAGTCAGCATTAAATGGAAGTCGCGACCATCTTTTTTTTTCCCTATTGAGCCGTATATCTGAGTGAAACGCTTCTCAAACAAGAACAAATGTAGGGTGGGGCTTGATTTTGTCTGTGGGGAATTGATTGGATGGTGGTGGTTTGCTATTGGTGGATCTCATGTGAGTGACAGGTTGCCCCGCCCTCATCATCAGAGAACACAAGAGATGCTGCAAGAGGGAGGAGAAGATATTCTGATTCAAGATTACCAGGAACATGAATGTAAAACAATAATATAAATCATTTAGAATAAACAACAATATTCCATAAAATAAACAAGAAGTCCATTTTTGATTTCGTGGTGACTTTAAAGCGAGCCAGTGTCCAGCAGAAAGGATTTTATCAGTGTTCGAACGTTACAGCGTCATTTCATCTGCTTCCATGGTGACGATGCGGGACTGTCATTGAATTTGTTCCAGTCCTCTGGTCCCAGATCTCTGCTTATCTGTGCTGTTCCATCTCCTCACAGACGTGAGTCAGTATGAAGCACGTGTGCCATCCACGGGACGTTTCCCTGACAACGGATGAGGGACAGTGCTGGACCAATCCACACCTTCAGGGTAGGCATCCATGACACACACTCCACTCAAACCCTACAGTGAGCTGCCCTGCTGTCTGCATCCTAACTTAAATGCAACCTCATTAGTGTCTACATAGGCATGCTACATTATGTGCCACACTAATAGCACCTCATTAGACATCATTAGAGTTAAGACTGCTCTGTACCTGCTCAAAAATTCTGTGTAAAGACACAATTCCACATAAAAGCCAGACTAAATTGCCTGGCTGATCAAACCTGACCTACCTGAGTCGATATGTGTAAATGCATTAAAGGCGACCTATTATGCAAAATTCACTTTTATAAGGTGTTATTAGTGTCCACAATATGTGTAAACAACCAGCCAATAATGGTAAAAATCAGTGTCGAAGGCTGAACACCGTTACTGACAATCCTCATTTTGGCTGCGTGAGATTCTCCAGTTTTGTTGTTGTTGAGCTGTTAAAGCTCCGCCCTCTTCTGAAAAGGGGGCAGGAGCGGCAGCTCATTTGCATTTAAAGGGACACACACAAAAACGGCGTGTTTTTGCTCACACCCAAATTTAACAACTATAATAAATGATCTGTGGGGTGTCTTTACACAGACTGTTTAATGCTGCTCAGAGGTGCCATAAATTCATTTACACAGCAATTTTAACTGCATATTGGTATACAAGGGGCTTTAGTGGGTCAGAGCAGGCATAATTTATCTCTTATCTCTTATTTTAAATATTTATCTCAACTGCCCTTTAATCTTAAATTTATTTTTTATTTTCATTGCAAAGTTCATTGCAATGCATTCTGTGCTTCCTTCACTGTGAAGGACACACACAATGCTGTCTGAGTTTATTTTTAACATTAAGTAGTTTATAAAACTCCTACATAACAATAGCATTCAGTTGCAAACCCTCTTTAGCCCAATATTAGCTTCAGAATTATTCTGCATTGGGCTTTGGAGTGGGTTAAAAATTATTCACAGCCGTGAATCCTTGAATTTGTAAATGGTAAATCGATTGTTCTTTCAGAACTGTATATAAATGCGAGCGAGTTACTTCAAGTTTATTCGGACATCTGTAAAAAGTCTTTTTGAGCTGATGTCCAGGGTCTTATTTGTCACTTTCATACTTCAATCTAATGCCTTATCTTCTCTGTCCTCTCCTCAGTCCTGAGAAGCTCTTCAAGGTCGTTCTAATGTTGGTTCAGGGTCAGTCGGGTGTCATATCGCTGCAGAGAACTACTTAACACACCGGGGGTAAAGCAAATCTCCTCAATCACAGCTGAATTTGCCAGTCAGGGAGGACTGGGCTCACATATGCTGGCGGGTTTAGCGCGCGTGATGAGAGCAGTCGGCCGTGGTGATTTAGATGTGAATCGGGGCCAGGAGAGGGTCCCGCCGAGGTGATAAACGACCAGCAGATGATTCAGCCAAAACTGTGAGCTGAGCGCTTTCTAATACTGTAATGTGAGACGGCTCACTCTCATACAGCATTTAGCTCTGTGTTTTTGTATTCTGAAAGAAGGTTTTGTATTGCTTGTCTTGTCTTTTACAGTGCATTTATTTAATTAAAAATACAGTAAAATCAGTAATATTGTGAAATATTATTCGAGTCTAAAATATCTGTTTTCTATGTGAATATATGTTAAAATGTAATTTATATCCTGTGATCAAAGCTGAATTTTCAGCATCATTACTCCAGTCTTCAGTGTCACATGATCCTTCAGAAATCATTCTGATATGATGATTTGATGCTCAAGAAACATTTATGATTATTATCATTGTTGAAAACAGTTCATATTTTTTGCAGAAATCAGGATACATTTTATTTTTCAGGAATCTTTGATGAATAAAGAGAACAGCATTTATTTGAAATAGAATCTTTTGTAACATTATAAATGTCTTTAATGTCACTTTTGTTCAAATTCATGCATCCTTGCTGAATGAAAATATTAATTTATTTTAAAAAGCATGGTGTATAGTTATTGCTGGTTTGTTTTAACTGCAAAATGAACAGCAAATCAATTTGACACAAGATAAATTAAAAAGACAACCAAACAAAACAACGTAATTTACTGACAAAATGTTAATTGCTACAGTCTGTTTAAAATGTTTAATTAATCTGAATAAATGATGTCTTCAAAAATAGGTTTGAATGAATGATTCAATGACTCACTCATAGGTTCTTCACTTGTTTCATTACTAGATGAATCAGTGTTTTTGAACAAATCTCTTGAATGAATGATTCAGTGACTCACTCATAAAGATTTCACTTGTTTCATTACTAGATGAATCAGTGTTTTTGAACGAATCTCCTGAATGAATTATTCAATGACTCACTCATAAAGACCACTTGTTTCATTACTGGATGAATCAGCGTTTTTGGACGAATCCCTTGAATATATGATTCAATGACTCACTCATAGAGACATGACTCGTTTCATTACTAGACGAATCAGCATTTTTGAACGAATCTCTTGAATGAATGATTCAGTGACTCACTCATAAAGACTTCACTTGCTTCATTACTAGATGGATCAGCGTTTTTGAAAGAATCTCTTGGAAGAATGATTCAATGACTCACTCATAAAGATCACTTGTTTCATTACTGGATGAATCAGCATTTTTGGACGAATCCCTTGAATATATGATTCAATGACTCACTCATAGAGACATGACTCGTTTCATTATTAGATGAATCAGCATTTTTGAACAAATCTCTTGAATGAATGATTCAGTGACTCAGTCATAAAGACTTCACTTGTTTCATTACTAGATGAATCAGCATTTTTGAAATCTCTATTGAATCAATGATTCAATGACTCGCTCATAAAGACTTCACGTTTCATTACTGGATGAATCAGCACTTTTGAAAGAATCTCTTGAATAAATGATTCAATGACTCACTCATAAAGACTTCACTTGTTTCATTACTAGATGATTCAGTGTTTTTGAACGAATCTCCTAAATGAATTATTCAATGACTCACTCATAAAGACTTCACTTGTTTCATTACTGGATGAATCAGCACTTTTGAATGAATCTCTTGAATGAATGATTCAGTGACTCACTCATAAAGACTTCACTTGTTTCATTACTAGATGAATTAGCGTTTTTGAAATCTCTTGAATGAATGATTTAATGACTCACTCATAAAGACTGCACGTTTCATTACTGGATGAATCAGCATTTTTGAATGAATCTCTTGAATATATGATTCAATGACTCACTCATAAAGACTTCACTTGTTTCATTACTGGATGAATCAGCATTTTTGAATGAATCTCTTGAAAGAATGATTCAATGAATCACTCATAAAGACTTCACTTGTTTCATTACTGGATGAATCAGCATTTTTGAATGAATCTCTCAATTGAATGATTCAACCACAAATATTTTTTTGAACAGTCACTTGATTGAATGATTAACAATGTAATTAACACAATCGTTATCTGAAGCTCAATTACTTTCCAAAGTTTATTTACTCTATTTTGATCACTACCATAGACATCAGTGTTTATATCCGAACTATAAACTTTTATCCCAGTACTTCTATGATAAAATGAATATTTGTAACACAGAAATAATGATACTGTGCTGTTGAAAAGACTGTTTGTGAAGCTGTTTCATACCTAAACATGACAACGGCTCTCTCTGGCTCAACAGCAGCAACAACGCAGATCTAAAAATTGTGTCATATACCTTATGTCACACCCTATATTCAACACTTAAGGATCATACTAACTTGTTCACCATCCACTTTCGTTTGATGGAAAACAGCATTTGGACATTTGGCTAGGGAGAAAACCATACGGATTGGAACAACATGAGGGTGAGTAAATGAGGATGAAAATAAAACTGACCATAATGATCCTCCTGAAGCAGCTTCTCTATGAGGCTGAACCGCAGTAAGCAGATGTTGCACCACTGTTATAATAACACGGTTTTAATGACTCCGCTGGTGAGTTGAGCAAGATCATATGGATTCCTGGCTGTTGCATTGACAATATCTGCATTACAACAACACAATTCAACTTGAAACTGACCTCTTTATCACCTCCAAACAATATGGCCCAGCTAAATGGCTCCAGTGAGGACTAGAATAAGGAGACAAATCGATTTGTTTGGATATTGATGATGTGTAACATATGTCATGCACATTCACCATTGATCCACTTCATTTGTCTGCAGGATTATAGAGAAGTGCAGCATGGGAGATTTGCCTGTTATAGGCTATTATTCACTAATTCAATGACCAGTACACTACTGTACAGTCAATGATGGAGAAACAAAGAAGAATGTCCATATACAGTGGGCTCAAGTCAATTCTGAGATGGTAATATTTTGCATTACTTGTTATTACAAATTATATTAAGTAGTATATGAATTCTAAAAATTAAAAAACAGAATCGTAATAAATATTATTTTACTTCATAATGTTTTTTTGTTTAGATTTTTAAAAAATCTTAACTTTTTCATAGAATTTATTTACAGATTTACATTTTAAAAAATCCCATATTAAAAATAAATCGTACTGATCTTAAACTTTTGAACGATAAAATATAGGTTTGAATGAATGATTCAGTGACTCGCTTAAAGACTTCACTTGTTTCATTACTAGATGAATCAGCATTTTTGAATGAATCTCTTGAATGAATGATTCAATGACTCACTCATAAAGACTTCACTCGTTTCATTACTGGATGAATCAGCATTTTTTAATCAATCTCTTGAATGAATGATTAAGTGAATCATTCAAAGACTTCACTTGTTTCATTACAAGATGAATCAGCGTTTTAGGACGAATCCCTTGAATATACGATTCAATGACTCACTCATAAAGACTTCACTTGTTTCATTACTTGATGAATCAGCATTTTGAATGAATCTCTTGAATCAATGATTCAATGACTCACTCATAAAGACTTCAGTTGTTTCATTACAAGATGAATCAGCGTTTTTGGACAAATCCCTTGAATATACGATTCAATGACACACTTATAAAGACTTCACTTGTTTCATTACAAGATGAATCAGCGTTTTTGGACGAATCCCTTGAATATATGATTCAATGACTCACTCATAAAGACTTCACTTGTTTCATTACTGGATGAATCAGCATTTTGAATGAATCTCTTGAATCAATGATTCAATGACTCACTCATAAAGACTTCACTTGTTTCATTACTGGATGAATCAGCGTTTTTGAACCAATCTCTTGAATGAATGATTCAATGACTCACTCATAAAGACTTTACTGCATTTTTGAACAAATCTTTTGATTGTAGGATTCAACCTCAAATAATTTTTAACAGTCACTTGATTGAATGATTAACAATGTAATTAGTACTTCTAATTAGTACCACAGTATTTCTGTGATAATATGAATATTTGTAACACAAATAATGATACTGCGTGGTTAAAAAAACTTTTTGTGAAGTTGTTTCATACCTAAACATGACAACTGCTCTCTCTGGCTTTAAATGAAAATTAAACAAAAAAATTTGATTTAAACTAAAAAAAAACTCACAAACAAAATCGTACTTATGCCAAACTTTTGAACGGTAAAATATAACGTGAATTAGTGCTTGTTTGTTTCAACTGCAAAATTAACAGCAATTAAACGGCAGACATTTAATTAGCCTACTAAAGCCACTTCATCTGTAATGAAGTAGCTAATGATACAAGTTTAGTCCTAAGACAAAAGCGCACAGTATATAAACCTTAAAACTAGCAAGTGCGACAGACGGTGTTCATTTGTATGTAATAAAATGAAGAGGCATTGGTTTTATTATGATAGTCCTGTCATCCCTGCTGTTTCCATCAGCATCCACGTCCAACAATTTGAGGTTGCGTATGGCGC
The DNA here is from genome assembly GCF_024489055.1 of Chanodichthys erythropterus. Taxonomy (NCBI): domain Eukaryota; kingdom Metazoa; phylum Chordata; class Actinopteri; order Cypriniformes; family Xenocyprididae; genus Chanodichthys; species Chanodichthys erythropterus. The sequence goes on from NC_090229.1 coordinate 3,594,575, forward strand.
TATAAAGCTCTTTGTGCAGGAGGACAGGTGGACGGGTTTGACATGACAGTCCAAATGGGATGGAGTCCACGTCTGTAATTGTCATCAGAAAAAAAGAGCTCCAAGAGCTAAAGAAAATAGGCCTGCAAACGGCCAAATCCACCTGCTGACGCCAGTCAAAGCACAGCGGCACAAACCCACGCAAACACAACGGTCTGTGCGTCCGCCTGCTCTGGTCTCGCTCCAAATGCTGCCAAATGCTTCTGCCTTTCATTGATCTCTCTTTAACTGGAACCTAAATGCTCTGGCTAATTTATCTATGGTTCATTTCTCACTTGAAAAGACTCTACAGTCATTATCTAATCTTTGCCACTTTTAGATATTTTGTAGTTTTACCATTTAGACAGTGAGAAACCATACGTATACCTAGACCCCACTTAGCAACAAAGTCAGAACACCTGCATAGAAATGCAACACCAATGCAACATTTTTTTTTTTTTTTACAGAAAATGTCAAATGTAGCAGTTGATTTTATTCTAGTTCAATATATTTGTTTGTATCAACATTTTACTTGATATACATTAATTAATTTATGAGATTGCAGCTGTCTTCTATATTCATAAACGACTAGACAATTAAAATCAGACCAATAAGCTCTTTACTACCATGCTTTCTATGTATGTAAGTACGCATGTATCAAGTATGTATATATGTATGCAATTACTACATGTATGTATGTATGTGGATCTACGCAAGTATATACAGTGGGTATGGAAAGCATTCAGACCCCCTTAAATTTTTCACTCTTTGTTATATTGCAGCCATTTAAAAAATAATTTAAGTTCATTTTTTTCCTCATTAATGCACACACAGCACCCCATATTGACAAAAAAACACAGACTTGTTGACATTTTTGCAGATTTATTAAAAAAGAAAAACTTAAATATCACATGCTCCTAAGTATTCAGACCCTTTGCTGTGACACTCATATATTTAACTCAGGTGCTGTCCATTTCTTCTGATCATCCTTGAGATGGCTCTACACCTTCATTTGAGTCCAGCTGTGTTTGATTATACTGACTGGACTTGATTAGGAAAGCCACACACCTGTCTATATAAGACCTTACAGCTCACAGTGCATGTCAGAGCAAATGAGAATCATGTGGTCAAAGGAACTGCCCGAAGAGCTCAGAGACAGAATTGTGGCAAGGCACAGATCTGGCCAAGGTTACAAAAAAATTTCTGCTGCACTTAAGGTTCCTAAGAGCACAGTGGCCTCCATAATCCTTAAATGGAAGACGTTTGGGACGACCAGAACCCTTCCTAGAGCCAAACTGAGCTATCGGGGGAGAAGAGCCTTGGTGAGAGAGGTAAAGAAGAAGCCAAAGATCACTGTGGCTGAGCTCCAGAGATGCAGTCGGGAGATGGGAGAAAGTTGTAGAAAGTCAACCTTCACTGAAGCCTTCCACCAGTCGGGGCTTTATGGAAGAGTGGCCCGACGGAAGCCTCTCCTCAGTGCAAGACACATGAAAGCCAGCATGGAGTTTGCCAAGATGGTGAGAAATAAGATTCTCTGGTCTGATGAGACCAAGATAGATCTTTTTGGCCTTAATTCTAAGCGGTATGTGTGGAGAAAACCAGGCACTGCTCATCACCTGTCGAATACAGTCCCAACAGTGAAGCATGGTGGTGGCAGCATCATGCTGTGGGGGTGTTTTTCAGCTGCAGGGACAGGACAACTGGTTGCAATCGAGGGAAAGATGAATGTGGCCAATTACAGGGATATCCTGGACGAAAACCTTCTCCAGAGTGCTCAGGACCTCAGACTGGGCCGAAGGTTTACCTTCCAACAAGACAATGACCCTAAGCACACAGCTAAAATAACGAAGGAGTGGCTTCACAACAACTCTGTGACTGTTCTTGAATGGCCCAGCCAGAGCCCTGACTTAAACCCAATTGAGCATCTCTGGAGAGACCTAAAAATGGCTGTCCACCAACGTTTACCATCCAACCTGACAGAACTGGAGAGGATCTGCAAGGAGGAATGGCAGAGGATCCCCAAATCCAGGTGTGAAAATCTTGTTGCATCTTTCCCAAAAAGACTCATGGCTGTATTAGATCAAAAGGGTGCTTCTACTAAATACTGAGCAAAGGGTCTGAATACTTAGGACCATGTGATATTTCAGTTTTTCTTTTTTAATAAATCAGCAAAAATGTCAACAATTCTGTGCTTTTCTGTCAATATGGGGTGCTGTGTGTACATTAATGAGGGAAAAAATGAACTTAAATGATTTTAGCAAATGGCTGCAATATAACAAAGAGTGAAAAATTTAAGGGGGTCTGAATACTTTCCGTACCCACTGTAAGTATGTTTGTATGTATGTAGGTATGCATGTATGTATGTATGCTTGAAAATATGCATGTATGTATTCAAGTATGAATGTATGTAAGTATACTTGCATGTAAGTATGCATGCAAGTATGAATGTATGTATGCTTGTAAGTATGCATTTATGTATGTATGCTTGTATGAAAGTATGTATGCATGTACACTCCAAAAAAAATGCTGGGTTGTTTCAACCCATGTTTGGGTCAAATATGGACAAACCCAACCATTGTTTAAATAAAATTTTTAAACCTAACTGTTGGGTTTGTCCATATTTGACCCAAACATGGGTTGAAACAACCCAGCATTTTTTAGAGTGCATGCATTTATTAATTTATAATCTCAATTGATTCATCATAAAGTGTTTTAAAAATACTTAGAATAAACTGAATAAAATTTATTTTAAACTTAGTACTTGAAACACACCGAACAGTTAAATCTATCAAAAGTGACTCAGTTTAGTGTTATTTCAGTTCATTTCAGTGTTATTTTAGTATTTTATTTTTGTATTTTCCACTTTCATTTTAATATTAGTAATTTTGTTGTGTGTTTTGTCATTTTACGTATATATAACTTTTATTTATTTTATTTAACTTTTAGTCTTTTAGTCTAAACTAAAATTAAACTAGCACAAAGTTTAAACTAAAAAAGAGAAGCGTTGCTTTGGCAACTAACTGAAATAAAATAATATAAAATGTTTTGTATTTTATTTTATTTCAGTTAATGTATTACTTTAAAGGTACAATTTGTAAAATTTTTGCAGTAAAATATCCAAAAACCACTAGGCTATGGTTATATATTTTGTCCAGCTGATTACTAACAATATCTCTAATGTTTTCAACTACTTGTAAATCATGAGAAAATTCCCATTCTAAACAGTGACACGGGGCAGTGCAGTCGCCTGTCAATGACGCAGTTACCTTTGTTACCGCCTTTACTGACGTAGAAACCACATGACAACAGTGCCGTGGACAAATGCGGAAGTAGTGTCTAGCGTCCAGCAAACCACTAGCTTGCTTCAAGCAGTTCCTTATTTACTTCTTGCACGTTTTATGGTGGATTGTGTTAATTATTTATGGAACATAATTACTGTTTACCATCTGCCGCTGGTTCGGTCGACAAGGACAGCTCCCGTAAACTCATGACCGGAAAAGCGGAAGCGGCGCCGGCGGCTGTGTCATAATAAAAGTCCCGCTGCTCGTGAGGCGTGTGTTGATCAATCGCTCCAGCTCCTCGTTCAGCTCCCGCAACACTCAGTCCTGCTCTGCTTCATACTACAGTAACGTTAATAATCGCATCCACGAACATGAGTTCTTCCAGACTCCAATCCCTATTCTTTTGCACCGTCCGTTGAGATGGAGACTACATGTCCCAAGTTTCCACTCTAAAACTTTACGTCATCAAACTAGGCCTTTGTTTTGAATAGGCTTCTAGCGACCTCTAGCGGAAAAAAATATCACAAATTGTACCTTTAAGTAATGATTTTTTTTAAGCTTTTAGTTAACCCTGGTTGAGCACAGCACAAATACGCTTACTGGCAAAAAGTGCTGAACAATAATCTGACCGCTATCATGATTTCATTGTCCAACAAAATAAATGAATCGAATTAAAACAGAAGGCCCATGAGTCTCAGTACAGTGTGGAGCGATCTGCTCTGGGCTTGTAGGGATGTTTGTGAAGGTCACAGTGAAGTCCTTGGGCAGATACGATAAGGGACTTTGCTCAGTGGTCTTATCCACTGGACCGGCGCTGACCTCTGGATTCAATAGTGAGCTGCAAACCCATCTCCAGCAGTCAGATCACTGGATTGATTCAGGGATGAGAGAGAGAGAGACACCGAGCCGCGTCCGTCAATGCCCCTGTCTGAGCACTGCTTTAATTCAGCACTTTTTGGTCGATGTGGGAGGGTTGGAGTCTGACAGGCTTTTTTGCCTGTCATCTAATGCAAAGGTGTAATGGGAAAACGCCTTGAGCCGCCTCCTCGCCCAGTTTGCCCAGCCTAGACAATCGAGCGCCGCTGCCAAGCTCGCCTCGGTCCTGAAGACAGCCTGTCAATCGTGGCTGCGATGGAAATAAAAGCCTGGCAAACTGGTGGGGGGATTTGAGACTCGATGATGTGTTTTGTTCTGATACGCCGAAACACGCACAGACAATATCTGACACAACAGCTCTTTACAATCTTTCAGAATTCAGCTTCAGAATTGCAACGAAGGGAAAAATTACAGCCTTGTTAAATTCCATTCTTTGTTTTCTCGTCCCTGTAGGGTGAAAACAACGTCCTTTTGTTTAGCAGTGAAAACAATGTCTGGTTAAAAATTTCAACTGTTTGCCTTTCCATCTTTGTGCTACATATTTTTTTTTTCTAATGTCTCAAAACAATAAACTTGTTCTCTTATTCTTACTGTGAATTTTAATAAATCACATTAGAGATGACAGATGCAGAGAAATCGCCCAAAACAAACAAGGTCGAGTTTGACACCTTGTTCAAAACATTAAAGTTAATGTGATGTATTGTCTCTGATGCTAAAGAGATGTTTCAGTCTTGTGTAGAAATGCTGAAAGGATTCGTTTTTAGGCTTGAAAAGTTTGAAGTGGGCGGGGCTACTTTTACTGAAATGGTTATAACTCGTGAACGGAATGAGATATTTTCACCAAACTTGGTACAACTGTGTATGGGCTCGGTCTTTGGTCACAGTAAAAAAATCGTGGTGATTGGCCACTTGGTGGCACTGTAACAGGAAAAAAAAAACTTGAAAACAGCTATAACTACAAAACTGTTAGTCCGATTGACTTGAAAATTGGTATCCAGTGTCTTGGTCCAAGGAGTCATGATTGTCTATAAGGACACTGGTGTATCTAAAAAAACATGGCAGCCATCATACACAAAATATTCATATCATTTATTAGATCTCTTCATACTGAACAAATTTGCCTCAAGAACCACTGCTGTCAATCAAATCATTCATTAAATATTTGTGAATTATGCAAAAAAGACCTACTTTTGCAAACTAGTGTTGGTTTTTTCCCCCCTCAATCTGAATAAAACCAACACAGTAAAATTCTCTGGAGTCTCTAGATTAATAATTACCCAAAAAAAAAAAAAAAAAAAAAGGTGAATTTTACCCTTTGGGTAGCTATAACAGGGTCATTTAGAAAAGGGGTGTGGCCAAGTGCACACAAAAGTCTATAACTCCCAAAAGAAAAGTCAGAACTTCACGAAAAGACGTAAGCACATGCAGCATATGACTCTAAAGAAGCATGCCAATTTTTATGGAGATCTGACCATAGGTGGCGCTGTAACTGTTAAAAAGCTTTAAAAACATATTTTTGCTATAGTAAACTGCCTGTATTGTTTTCCATCTATGACTGAGATGGTTACAGGTTTGCTAAATGAAACAATATCTTTTTACACACATGCTTAAAGGCCTTAAAGTGCTTGAACCCCGATAATTGCTGCTCGCAGCTATATTTGTTTTTACTTGTTGATTTTCTTCACATGAACAATTACAGATATCATTGACTGATATCATTAGCTATACATATATCACCATTAATATGTGTTTCGTCTGAAAACAGCTATAACTACACAACTGTTAGTCTGATTGACTTGAGTATTGGCATCCAGTGTCTTGCTCCAAGGAGTCATGATTGTCTATAAGGACATCGGCGTATCTCAAAAAACATGGTAGCCATCGGTCAATGATTTTTGAGCACCTATTAGACAAGGTTAACACAGGCTGATCGGAATGAAACTAGGTGGGCATGTTCGACTCATGGTGCGAATTTTGAAGAAAATCGGCCACTACGTGGTGCTAATGATTTTTACACCTCTGTAATCGTGTGGTGTTTCACACACACACAAAATATTCATATAATTTGTTAGATCTCTTCATACTGAACAAATTTGCCTCAAGAACCACCGCTGTCAATCAAATCGTTCATTAAATATTTGTGATTATGTAAAAAAAAAAAAAAATACTTTTGTGAACTATAGCTATAACAGGGTCATTTAGTGGCCAAGTGCACACAAAAGCCTATAACTCCCAAAAGAAAAGTCAGAACTTCACGAAAATAGGTAAGCACATGCAGCATATGACTCTAAAGAAGCATGCCAATCTTTATGGAGATCAGACCATAGGTGGCGCTATAACTGTTAAAAAGCTTTAAAAGCATATTTCCTATAGTAAACTGCCTGTATTGGCAGTAAATGGTTGTTTCCATCTATGATCAAGATGGTTACAGGCTTGCTAAATGAAACATAATACCTTTTCACATGAACAATTACAGATACCATTGATTAATATCATTAGCTATGTATACATATATCTTCATTAATATGTATTCTGTCTCCCTTATTAATAATAAGGCCAGTACCTTCAAGTAAAAAAGTAGGGCAAGGTTATACAATAGTGGATCCATCATACAATGCATTCCATGAGAAATAAAAAGAAAAGGTTTTGATATGTTAAAATACTGTCTCCTATCTTAAAATTAAATAAAAAATCACCCTATTACATATATAATACATGCTCCATGTATAACTGTGAAAAATTCATCAGTTATTCTAAGGAAATCAATAGTCTTGTCTTCAAAATCTTTCATCAAAATATAATAACTTGCCTGACCTCTGAAATGACTTTCCCCTGTTGTCACCTGGACGAGGTGATCATAAGGTAATCTTAACCAGCCTAAAAAGCTGTTTAGCTTTTCAGTAGTGTATCAAGTCAAGTCACTTTTATTTATATAGCACTTTTTACAATGCAGATTGTGTCAAAGCAGCTTTACATTGATAATTGGTATATAATTTTTCCTTTTAAAGAATAGTGTCAATGCAGGCAGATCAAAAGCGCTGTTGAATAAATGTCAAGGATACTGTTGAATATCAAATGTCAAGTCAAATTAAATTAGGGCTGCACGATTAATCGTATTTTATCACGATAACGATATCTGCTTCTCTCGATTGATTTTAAATAATCGTCACGATATTGGCCCGGTCTATGAAAATGAACATAATTTGGAAATATTGGAAGTAATATTAGGAATTTCGCTGATTTATCTTTTTAAGTTCCTAAAGGTTTTACCAGTTTTCACAATGTATATCTGTTCATCTGACCAATGGCAGACACATGGAAAGAGTCATTGACACCGACTGCATCTGTACTTCTGCTAAAGTCTGAGCTTTTGTTACAGTAGCCTATTCTCCCATAAACTGGGGTTTTAAGAAAACTCATATTTTTTTAATAACCATTAATCACAAATAATTTGCTACATTAGGCCTATATTATTATATATATATATATATATATATATATATATATATATATATATATATATAAAACAATCAGCATGTAATCTGGCGTTTCATGTTTTCTTTCAGGCTAAACTTTGTTCTCGGCTTTTATCACGTCTCAGAATCATAATTATGTTTAAATAACTGAGTGGTCAATATTTTTCCTTCACAGCACAAAACTGCTCTTAAATAAGCATGTGCTGACTTTTGTAATGTAAATGTTTTCATTGAGTTAATTTGCACTTTTTTATTGCTTTATTTTACGCAAGCAAAGAAAAGCCACTGGTGGGCCGTCAGCTGCTCATAACGCTGATGCAAACACAGTCTGTGAAGAACAAGAACAAACAGAAGAACTGAGGAGGAAAAGCTCTGTCTGTCTTTGTTTTCACTATATATTATATTTACACATTATTTTAATGTATAATGCATGTCAAAATGATTTTGCAACTGATTCAATAATAATGTAACAAGTTACATTATACACCCTTCGGATACATTATACACCATTCAATTATATATATATATATATATATATATATATATATATATATATATATATATATATATATATATATATATATATATATATATATATATATATATTTTTTTTGTTTTTTTTTTAAGTAATTAATACTTGTATTCAGCATGAACACATTCAATTGTAAAAACATTTATAATGTTACAAACAATTTTTTATTTCAAATAAATGCTGTTCTTTTGAACTTTCTATTAATCAAAGAATCCCGAAAAAAAAAAAAAAATTATCATGGTTCCACAAAAATATTAATTGGAATGACATCATATCAGAATGATTTCTGAAGGATCATGTGACACTGAAGACTGGAGTAATGATGCTGAAAATTCAGCTTTGATCACTGGATATAAATTACATTTTAAAATATATTCGCATAGAAAACAGCTGTTTTACATTGTAACAATATTTCACAATATTACTGATTTCTCTGTATTTTTAACTAAATAAATGCAGTCTTGGTGAGCAGAAGATAATAAAAAATAATTTAAAAAAAATTACTGACAGCAAACTTTTGAACAGAAATGTACATATTATATAATAATAGCATTATTTACAATACAATATTATATTATTTAATTTTATGTATTTTATTTTAAAATATTATAATAATATTTACATGCTAATATATAATCAGTATGATGTTTGTTTATATTTATATTATTATAAGTTATATTATTGTTTAATTTTTTATATTATATTCTATCTATCTGACAGACGTAAATAATAAAAATAAAGAAAAAAGCAGATATACTGTCTTTGTGTGTTTTACTAAATGTTGAAACTCATCTGTTGGTCTGCTCTGCCTCCTAATGGCACAATGCTGCAAATGCAAAAGTACAGAACACACACACACACACACACACACACACACACACACACACACACACACACACACACACACACACACACACACACACACACACACACACACACACACACACACACAGTCAGAGGCCAATATTATCTCTCACGCTTCCAGCTTATACCGTACAGAAAATCCCCTTGGATTCTTTTCTCCCTGTGTGGTCAAGCAGCTGTATGTTCGGCAGCAGGAAGTGAGGAGCTCTGCTGCTTCCTGTTCAGGGTGTGACAGATCATGTGTGTGTTTATTGATGTGCTGATGACACTGGGGTCTGATATACAGTGTGACGTGTGTTGTTTCTCACCGCACCTGTTTGGAGCTCAGCACAACACGAGGAACACAGTTCTGTTCTGTTCACAACATCCATCTGTGGGCCATGACTTGGATATTTAGTAGTCTTGGCCTTGTTAAGAATGCTGAAAAATAAAATGAAGTAGATGATAATAATCAGAAATGTTTCTTGAGCAGCAAATCATCATATTAGAATGATTTCTGAAGGATCATGTGACACTGACGGCTGGAGTAATGATGCTGAAAATTCGGCTTTGATCACTGGATATAAATTACACTTTACTATATATTCACATAGAAAACAGCTGTTTTAAATTGTAATAAGTTTTTATATTTTTTCCTGTAATTTTGATCAAATGCAGCCTTGATGAGCAGAAGAGACTCTTTCAAAACCATGAATCACCTGAATGTGTTTTCACTCCTTTGCAAGCTAAAGTTGAATCACCTGTAGCATGCTTTTTTCCTTCTTCTTCATCTTGCAATAAAAGCTTATAAAGTTCACAAACAGCCCTGAAGGCTCTTATCACAAAAGGTCTGAAGTGGTCATTTTAAGCGTGCATGTAAAAGTCAGACCTGCAGAAATGTGACAGACAGATTTGAAGCTGTTTATGGACCTTCTAACCTTTTAAGATCTGACAGCTTGGTGATTTTCTTCACCGAGTGGACTTTCATACAGTAAAACCTCAAACAATCCCGGACATGCAGGGGGACAGACCTGACGTCTGAATTTCACAAAACACATTAGGACATTTTGCCAGGTCAGGGTCACACGTCTCACAGAAAACAAAAAACGCAAATCAAAAAAATCTCAAGCGTTTGTGAGCATGTGAGATTAAACTGAGGACAAACGGAAAGTCTCAGATGTTTCTGCTCACATTTGTCTCCTCTAGAGTTGATCTCAATGTCTCAAACTGTGCTCAGATTTGACAGAGACAGCAAAGTCTGCCATCAAAAGTCAGAGATTGCAGTGTTATTTTAATATCATTACTATTATAGTTATTCACAGAAGTGGCCAAAAGTGAAAACACTGGAACAAAGTGACATCTTCACCAAAATTAAAATTTTGTATATATTGCATAGTTCTGCATGTAGTCGATTGTTTTATTTTTGATAATAACACTATGACACGTGCCAAATTGTGCAACATATTTTTTGTTTGTCAATCAAAGTAGTTATGAACACATGCAATAACAAGAAAGAACCAACGAAATATTAATAACTGATTGTGTTGCAGTCAATGAATGCTTTTTTTCTTTCAGACTTAAAGTCATTAAATTTCAAGAAAAAAGTCGAGATGAAATGTTGAGAATAAAGTCATTAAATTATGAGAAAAAAGTGGTTAAATTACGAGAAGAAATTAGTTAAATTATGAGAAAAATGTTGTTAAATTTCGAGAAAAAAGTCGAGATAAAATGTTGAGAATAAACTCGTTAAATTTAGAGAAAAAAGTCGAGATACAATGTTGAGAATAAAATCATTAAATTACGAGAAAAAAGTTAAATTACGAGAACAAATTCGTTAAATGATGAGAAAAATGTTGTTAAATTTAGAGAAAAAAGTCGAGATAAAATGTTGAGAATAGTCATTAAATTACGAGAAAAAAGTTGTTATATTACGAGAACAAATTCGTTAAATTATGAGAATAAAGTCATTAAATTACGAGAAAAAAGTTGTTAAATTACGAGAACAAATTCGTTAAATTATGAGAAAAATGTTGTTAAATTTCGCGAAAAAAGTTGAGATAAAATGTTGAGAATAAAGTAATTAAATTACGAGAAAAAAGTTGTTAAATTACGAGAACAAATTTGTTAAATTATGAGAATAAAGTCATTAAATTACAAGAAAAAAACTCGTTAAATTTAGAGAAAAAAGTCGAGATAAAATGTTGAGAATAGTCATTTAATTACGAGAAAAAAGTTAAATTACGAGAACAAATTCGTTAAATTATGAGAAAAATGTTGTTAAATTTAGAGAAAACAGTCGAGATAAAATGTTGAGAATAGTCATTAAATTACGAGAAAAAAGTTGTTATATTACGAGAACAAATTCGTTAAATTATGAGAATAAAGTTTTTAAATTACGAGAACAAATTCGTTAAATTATGAGAATAAAGTCATTAAATTACGAGAAAAAAGTTGTTAAATTACGAGAACAAATTAGTTAAATTATGAGAAAAATGTTGTTAAATTTCGAGAAAAAAGTCGAGATACAATGTTGAGAATAAAATCATTAAATTACGAGAAAAAAGTTAAATTACGAGAACAAATTCGTTAAATGATGAGAAAAATGTTGTTAAATTTAGAGAAAAAAGTCGAGATAAAATGTTGAGAATAGTAATTAAATTACGAGAAAAAAGTTGTTATATTACGAGAACAAATTTGTTAAATTATGAGAATAAAGTCATTAAATTACGAGAAAAAAGTTGTTAAATTATGAGAACAAATTAGTTAAATTATGAGAAAAATGTTGTTAAATTTCGAGAAAAAAGTCGAGATAAAATGTTGAGACTAAACTTGTTAAATTTAGAGAAAAAAGTCGAGATACAATGTTGAGAATAAAATCATTAAATTACGAGAAAAAAGTTAAATTACGAGAACAAATTCGTTAAATTATGAGAAAAATGTTGTTAAATTTCGAGAAAAAAGTCGAGATAAAATGTTGAGAATAAACTTGTTAAATTTCGAGAAAAAAATTTGTTAAATTTCGAGAAAAAAGTCGAGATAAAATGTTGAGAATAAAATCATTAAATTACGAGAAAGAAGTTGTTAAAATACGAGAACAAATTTGTTAAATTCTGAGAATAAAGTCATTAAATTACAAGAAAAAAACTCGTTAAATTTAGAGAAAAAAGTCGAGATAAGATGTTGAGAATAAAATCATTAAATTACGAGAAAGAAGTTGTTAAATTACGAGAACAAATTTGTTAAATTCTGAGAATAAAGTCATTAAATTACAAGAAAAAAACTCGTTAAATTTAGAGAAAAAAGTCGAGATAAAATGTTGAGAATAGTCATTAAATTATGAGAAAAAAGTTGTTAAATTACGAGAACAAATTCATTAAATTATGAGAATAAAGTCATTAAATTACGAGAAAAAAGTCGTTAAATTATAAGAAAAATGTTGTTAAATTTCGCAAAAAAAGTTGAGATAAAATGTTGAGAATAAAGTAATTAAATTACGAGAAAAAAGTTGTTAAATTACGAGAACAAATTTGTTAAATTCTGAGAATAAAGTCATTAAATTACAAGAAAAAAACTCGTTAAATTTAGAGAAAAAAGTCGAGATAAAATGTTGAGAATAGTCATTAAATTACGAGAAAAAAAGTTGTTAAATTACGAGAACAAATTCATTAAATTATGAGAATAAAGTCATTAAATTACGAGAAAAAAGTTGTTAAATTACGAGAACAAATTCATTAAATTATGAGAATAAAGTCATTAAATTACGAGAAAAAAGTTGTTAAATTACGAGAACAAATTCATTAAATTATGAGAATAAAGTCATTAAATTACGAGAAAAAAATTGTTAAATTATGAGAACAAATTCGTAATTTAACGACTTTGTTCTCATAATTTAATGACTTTATTCTTAACATTTTTTCTTTAATCTCAACATTTTATCTCAACTTTTTTCTCGAAATTTATAGTTTTTTTCTTGTAATTTACAAGTTTGGTTACCCATATTCTTCAAAATATCTTCTTTTGTGTTCAGCAGAAGAAACTCATACAGGTTTGTAACAACTTGATAGTGAGTAAATTTTGTACAACTATCCCTGTAATGTCATAGCTCCGTACTCTTACTGAATGACAGATGATTTCTCCAGAGAAATGTGGGTATTTAAACTCCTCAAGTCTCCCGAGCGATGAAAGAGAAACCTCTGAGCAATAACATCTCCTTCTGAGATCAACATTTGTGAACAGCCCTGTCTTCTGTTTTCTGTTGCTGCACTTCAGGGACTTTTGTGTAGGTGTTTCTTAACGCTGAAAGTGTTGATTTCTGCTAAAGCGATCAATTTCAGCAGAAGCTTCTCAGTAAAGATGGATATAGTTGTAGAAACATTCACAGGCTCTTGAGAAAATCCCCACAATAACAAGCTGCAAACACACAGTAAACCAGCAGATATCAGCAGCAGCTTGATCCAGTTTACTCGCAATTTGTGCACAAACTCAAACAAAAGGTCATTTATAATGTTAAAGGACAATAAAATCACACTTGTACCTGAGAGAGTGTGATGGTCTTGATTCCTGATGTTGGTATCCCTGTGTTGGCTGTGTTCAGAATGGAAAACTAGTATACTGCCTATACTGTGCACTTTACACATTGCATGTTTTTTTTTTTAAACAATACATTATGCAATAGGTTTTGAACAGTAATATGCTTCGTACTTCTCACATGACCTCATTAAAGTGCATATTTAAAGTACTTAAGGAATAAATATGCTTATTTCCAATGTTTAATCCAATTTTTTTTTTGCATTAAAATGTATTACATTTTGGCTGCCTGATCAAATAATGAGTCTTGAAAGTTGTTACAAATGCAGTTGATATTATTTGTTGATAAAGGGCGCTGATTTGCAGTCAACTTTCTGTTTCCATCAATTACTCTGGTGAAAAAACAAGAAAACAGTCATTAATCATAAGATTACAGTCAAAATTAAGGTTATATTCATAAGTACAGGAACTAGTCATGAGAACTATGTAACAATTACCACCCAATCCATCTTGAAAGGAGGAGGAAAAGATCAGGAAAAGGCTGAGAAACAAGTGCTCACCAGAATAATACTGTAAGGAAACATTACATGAAAAAGAAGAAGAGAGAAATCAGTGCAAAAATCACAAAAGTAGTGTTTGTGAAGCTACTGTAGTTCGTAAAAATACAAGATACTCCTTTAGGTGCTAAACTAAATGAGGAAAGATGTGAAAGTTTAATTTTATTAGATTACATAATTCAATTTAATAATCAGAACTGTGTTTATCTGGCACAAAATCCATAAGGTGAAACATCAAACATGAACGAAGTTAAAAACATTGGGAAAAATGCATGTTTAGCAAAATTATCAATTAACTGACTCAATTAACCAAATCTACTTTCTGAAGTGGTTCATTGATTCGATTCGCTTGAGAGAAATGTCAAAAACTGAGACTTACACATGACCGTAAAATAAAGTCGCCTCATGACTTATAACACGTCCGTGAACTTTTTAAAACTCAAGGATGTAAAAATATTTGTTTTGCAATCCAGAGAAATTTGACCAGCGCCACCCAGTGGCTACTCAATAACATCTGCTTAAAGCTGGATAAAATAATTATGTTGCAAATAGATCAAATAAATCATTGTAATTGTGTACGTTTCTGTAGCTCTAGAGCTGTATTGATACATACACGACATTTACAGTACTGTGACACTATCATGAAACTCCAAAAGATTATTTAAGTGTCTCAAAACCTCAAGTAGCTCATACTTTGAATCAGAGAGAGAAAATATAGTTTTGTGCCTTATGTTTTCATTACTTACCTTTTAGTAGGCAGGTTGAGAAAACGCCTAAATTGCTTGAGTGAATATTCTGACCTTCAGCTGCTAAGAAAAGAGTCTGTGGTGTTTAAATGTGAAGAACATTGTTTTGGTTGTGCTTCAGCTCTGCGTGACTGTGCAGATGAATATGAATCCTTCACAAAACTAAAGAGAGGGAGAAATGATCCTGCTGCTCATAAAACATTCACTAGGCTTAAAGGGTTAGTTCACCCAGAAATGAAAAGTCATTTTTTCCTTTTGATGAAATCCGATGGCTCAGCGAGGCCTGCATAGCCAGCAATGACATTTCCTCTCTCAAGATCCATTAATGTACTAAAAACATTTAAATCAGTTCATGTGAGTACAGTGGTTCAATATTAATATTATAAAGCCAAGAGAATATTTTTGGTGCGCCAAAAAAACAAAATAACGACTTATTTAGTGATGGCCGATTTCAAAACACTGCTTCAGGAAGCTTCGGAGCGTTATGAATCAGTGGTTTGGAGCACCAAAGTCATGTGATTTCAGCAGTTTGGCGGTTTAACACGACCCGAATCATGATTCGACACAAAAGATTAATAACGCTCCGAAGCTTCCTGAAGTAGTGTTTTGAAATCGGCCATCACTAAATAAGTCGTTATTTTGCTTTGTTTTTTGGCGCACCAAAAATATTCTCATCTCTTTATAATATTAATATTGAACCACTGTACTCACATGAACTGATTTAAATATGTTTTTAGTACATTAATGGATCTTGAGAGAGGAAATGTCATTGCTGGCTATGCAGGCCTCAGCCATTGGATTTCATCAAAAAGATCTTAATTTGTGTTCTGAAGATTAACGAAGGTCTTTCGGGTGTGGAACGACATGAGGATGAGTAATAAATGACATTTTCATTTTTGTGTGAACTCACCCTTTAATGTATAACCAATTTAGATGGAAAGGATCTCAAGCTGACTAGCTGAAGACGTTACTGTAGTTTTACCCATTAATAGACGGTACTTCCTTAAAAATAAATTCCAGCACAGCTACAACAACCACAATGAAATGATCTTCACAACAGATTATGCTTTACACTGAACTCTGTTAGAGAGATACATATGGCAGTTTATCTGTTCAATAAAACCCCTTACTCACCTGTTGAGTCATAAAAACACCATCTTTGAGTCGCTTTTACGACATTTCAAATCCCTCAGTTCTCGCCATCACCGAAAAGCAAAGCTTTCCTAAAATCAATGGGTTTAAAATTCTCACAATTCTTTAATGAAGTTAAGCAGATGATCAAGCTTGATATGTGATTTAATAATGCAAGTCCTGTTCAAAGAAATTAAATCATTTTCTTATAATACAGCTGCTTCACATATAACACAAATCATAACAGAGCACTGAATGTTTGCCAACGACGTTGGATGCAAATAAATTTCATATACATTTACAAAACAATATTTAATGTCAAAAGTAAAGTTCAGGTGGACATTTTATCAGTCTTGTCCAGGGTCATGTTATAAACCTTCCCAGCCCATCATCATCAAATAAATGTAAACAAAAAGAGATTTTTGCACTTTTGAAGGTCCAGCGTTCTACTGTAATCAAAACAGGTCATTCACATTCAACCGAGAGGCTGTTCATGTAGCCGAGTCTCTTCCGCTGCTCTCAAGGCAGTGATCCAGAAACAGTCTCTTTCTGCTGCAGCTTCAGGATCAGTTCCAGCAAATTCATCTGCATCATCACCTCCTGTGACAGACGGAGAAAACCAGGTTTGAAGAAATGAAAGAGAAAGATGCAGAGTAGGAGTAACCCAGCTAACAGGGAACGTTCTCTCAAAGTTAAGAACAAGCGTTCTTCATGTAACATTAATAGAGTGCAACAGTCGGGTTCTGGAAGTAAAATCTCCATTCATTTTCTCCAAAGGGAAATGGATTTTTCACTTTAAAACTTTAAAAATAGCTCTACTGTAAGCTACAAGGTTGTTAATCGATGGTATATGCTTCTCTTGAAGCCGCCTGTCCGCATTATTTCAATGCATTTGTTTAACAGTGGAACTTGTGGTGAAAAATTACACCAATCAGAGAGTCAAGACAAGCTCCGCCCACTCCCATGAAGCACGCCACATAATTGCGTAAAAATAAACTTGTTCTTACCGAAAAATCTAAATTTTTAAATGAGTAGTTTTATATTTCTACCGTTTTTAATTCGATTATGCAGTTTGCAGTGCTTCATGGGATTGTAGTTCTTTCTATTACTATAGTGTTTTTGTCCAATTTTCAAATATGTTTTGCTTCAAATTCAAAGTTTGTAGTGTTGTGATTCTCCTCATAGCTGGTTGGTTTGGTTCATGGCTTATAACGCTGTAATGATGATTTTTAAAATCCCTACAGGAAAAAATAAATGGGAAAAATACTTCCGGAACCAAAAAAGTGGATGTGCGCTAATGCACTCTATAGAATATTCATTCAAAATTATCTGATCTTTAATAATGTTCTCAAAACATTTATGGAAGTTTTTTTTTCTAAAACATTTTAGTTGGATGTTCATCTATCATTTTTTAAATGTTATTGCATGTTTCAGAATGTTCAAAAAACATTCAGAAACGTTTTCATAACTTGTTAAGAACATTAGCAAAACGTTTTTAGAACTTTTTTTTTTGTTGTGAGCGACCTGCGGGTTGGTGGTGATGTAGAAACCCGGTACGCCAGCTTTCTCCAGTGTGTTCTGTTGATCCAGAACCTTCTGATCCATTTCAGCCACGATCTTCTCGTCCATCATCCTCTGCTCATCTTTCACTCGCTGATCAAGAGCCTGAAACGATGCCAGTCAGACAGAGTTTGCTGTGGGACTCAATAAAAAGACATCAACAGTCCATCTTACCTCATTTTCGGCTCGCTGGTTTGTTTTCAGAACGGCCAAATTATGAGACTTGCACGTCTGCAGAGCCTGTTTGTGTTTTCGAACCAAATCCTGCTTGAGAGCTGAAACAGACAGACAGACAAATCACACACTCCTTGTTTTCAGTACGGTCTGAAACACTCTCACACACCTCTGTGTTCGCTGTGTAGTTTCTGTCTCTGGTTATAGAGGTTTTTCTCTGTCAGGTGTTGAATGTCCAGCAGCCCTTGCACTATTTCATACACCGTCCCGTCGATGAGCGCTTGAGCCAGATCACTGAGCGTGGTGTACGACAGACGCTGCTGAAACGAGCTGAAACAAGCACAATTATTACATCCAATTTACATGAGAAGAGTGAGCAGACATGGTAGAAAGTGTTTAGACTGCCAAAGGATCGATAAACATTATATACATGTGATGTGATATGATGATATGTGATGTGATGATATGTGATGATCTGTGCTGTGACGATCTGCAGTGTAATTATCTGTGATTATCTTTGATGTGTGATGGTCTGTAATGTGATGATCTGCGATTATCTGTAATGTGATGATCTGTCATGTCATGACTGTGATATGATGTGATAATATGTGATGTGATGATCTGCAATTATCTGACGTGATGATCTGTGATGTGACGATCTGTGATGTGACGATCTGTGATGTGACGATCTGTGATGTGACGATCTGTGATGTGACGATCTGTGATGTGACGATCTGTGATGTGACGATCTGTGATGTGACGATCTGTGATGTGACGATCTGTGATGTGATGATCTGTGCTGTGACGATCTGCAGTGTAATTATCTGTGATTATCTTTGATGTGTGATGGTCTGTAATGTGATGATCTGCAATGTGATGATCTGCGATTATCTGTAATGTGATGATCTGTCATGTCATGACTGTGATATGATGTGATAATATGTGATGTGATGATCTGCAATTATCTGTGACGTGATGATCTGTGACGTGATGATCTGTGATGTGACGATCTGTGATTATCTGTGACGTGATGATCTGTGATGTGATGATCTGTGATGTGACGATCTGTGATGTGACGATCTGTGATGTGACGATCTGTGATGTGACGATCTGTGATGTGACGATCTGTGATTTGATGATCTGTGATTATCTGTGATGTGATTATCTGTGACGTGTGATGATCTGTGATGTGATGATCTGCGATGTGATTATCTGTGATTATCTGTAATGTGATGATCTGTGATGTCATGACTGTGATATGATGTGATCTGTGATGTGATGATCTGTGATGTGATGATCTGCAATGTGATTATCTGTAATGTGATGATCTGTGATGTCATGACTGTGACATGATGTGATGATCTGTGATGTGAAGATATGTGATTATCTGTGACATGATGATCTGTGATGTGATGATTTGCAATGTAATTATCTGTGATTATCTGTACTGTGATGATCTGTGATGTCATGACTGTGATATGATGTGATGATCTGTGATGATCTGTGATGATCTGTGATGATCTGTGATGTGATGATCTGTGATGTGATGATCTGTGATGTGATGATCTGTGATTATCTGTGACGTGATTATCTGTGATGTGATGATCTGTGATTATCTGTGACGTGTGATGATCTGTGATGTGATGATCTGTGATTATCTGTGACGTGTGATGATCTGTGATGTGATTATCTGTAATTTGATGATCTGTGATGTGATGATCTGCGATGTGATTATCTGTAATTTTATGATCTGCAATGTAACAATCTGCAATGTGATGATCTGTGATTATCTGTGACGTGTGATGATCTGTGATGTGATGATCTGTGATGTGATGATCTGTGATGTGATGATCTGTGATTATCTGTGACGTGTGATGATCTGTGATGTGATGATCTGTGATTATCTGTGACGTGTGATGATCTGTGATGTGATTATCTGTAATTTGATGATCTGTGATGTGATGATCTGCGATGTGATTATCTGTAATTTTATGATCTGCAATGTAACAATCTGCAATGTGATGATCTGTGATTATCTGTGACGTGTGATGATCTGTGATGTGATGATCTGTGATGTGATGATCTGTGATGTGATGATCTGTGATGTGATGATCTGTGATGTGATGATCTGTGATGTGATGAACTGTGATGATCTGCGATGTGATTAACTGTAATTTGATGATCTGTGATGTCATGACTGTGATATGATGTGATGATCTGTGATGTGATGATCTGTGATGTGATGATCTGTGATAATCTGTGATGTGATGATCTGTGATGTGATTATCTGTAATTTGATGATCTGTGATGTGATGATCTGCGATGTGATTATCTGTAATTTTATGATCTGCAATATAACAATCTGCAATGTGATGATCTGTGATTATCTGTGACGTGTGATGATCTGTGATGTGATGATCTGTGATGTGATGATCTGTGATGTGATGATCTGTGATGTGATGATCTGTGATGTGATGATCTGTGATGTGATGATCTGTGATGTGATGAACTGTGATGTGATGAACTGTGATGTGATGAACTGTGATGATCTGCGATGTGATTAACTGTAATTTGATGATCTGTGATGTCATGACTGTGATATGATGTGATGATCTGTGATGTGATGATCTGTGATGTGATGATCTGTGATGTGATGATCTGTGATAATCTGTGATGTGATGATCTGTGATTATCTGTGACGTGTGATCTGTGATTATCTGTGATGTGTGATGATCTGTGATTATCTGTGACGTGTGATGATCTGTGATTATCTGTGACATGTGATGATCTGTGATTATCTGTGACGTGTGATGATCTGTGACTATCTGTGACGTGTGATGATTTGTGATGTGATGATCTGTGATTATCTGTGACGTGTAATTATCTGTGATTATCTTTGATGTGTGATGGTCTGTAATGTGATGATCTGCAATGTGATGATCTGCGATTATCTGTAATGTGATGATCTGTCATGTCATGACTGTGATATGATGTGATAATATGTGATGTGATGATCTGCAATTATCTGACGTGATGATCTGTGATGTGACGATCTGTGATGTGATGAACTGTGATGTGATGATCTGTGATGTGATGATCTGTGATGTGATGATCTGTGATGTGGTGAACTGTGATGTGATGAACTGTGATGTGATGAACTGTGATGTGATGAACTGTGATGTGATGATCTGTGATGTGATGATCTGTGATGTGATGATTTGCAATGTGATGATCTGCGATGTGATTATCTGTAATTTGATGATCTGTGATGTCATGACTGTGATATGATGTGATGATCTGTGATGTGATGATCTGTGATGTGATGATTTGCAATGTGATGATCTGCAATGTGATGATCTGTGATGTGATGATCTGTGATTATCTGTGACATGTGATGATCTGTGATTATCTGTGACGTGTGATGATCTGTGATTATCTGTGACGTGTGATGATCTGTGATTATCTGTGACGTGTGATGATCTGTGATTATCTGTGACGTGTGATGATCTGTAATGTGATGATCTGCAATGTGATTATCTGTGATGATCTGCGATGTGATGATCTGCGATGTGATGATCTGCGATGTGATGATCTGTGATGTGATGATCTGTGATGTGTTGATCTTTGATGTGATGATCTGTGATGTGATGATTTGTAATGTGATGATCTGCAATGTGATGATCTGTGATTATCTGTGATGTGATGATCTGTGATTATCTGTGACGTGATTATCTGTGATGTGTGATGATCTGTGATTATCTGTGACGTGTGATGATGTGTGATTATCTGTGACGTGTGATGATCTGTAATGTGATGATCTGCAATGTGATTATCTGTGATGATCTGCGATGTGATGATCTGCAATGTGATGATCTGCAATGTAATTATCTGTGACGTGATGATCTGTGATGTCATGACAGTGATATGATGTGATGATTTGTGATGTGATGATCTGTGATTATCTGTGACGTGATGATCTGTGATGTCATGACTGTGATGATCTGTGATGTGATGATCTGCAATTATCTGTCATTATCTGTGACGTGATGATCTGTATTGTGATGACTGATGTGATGATCTATAATGTGATGATCTGCGATGTGATGATCTATAAGGTGATGATCTGCAATGTAAATATCTGATTATCTGTGATGTGTGATGATCTGCAATGTGATTATCTGTGAAATGATGTCTGTGATGTGATGATCTGTAATGTGATGGTCTGTGATGTGATGGTCTGTGATGTGATGGTCTGTGATGTGGCGTCTGTACCTGGGCAGGTCCTTCACAAGCGCCTGCAGCTCTGACAGCAGGTAATAGTGTCTCTCTTGTTGTCTGGCAGCATCAGACTGATCATCACTCACACTGCAGTATGCGTCCATCACACATTCAGCCCTAATGGAATGGAGAAAAGAGCTCATTACAAAACAAATCAATCTGACTGGATGAGTCATACTGGGTGTTGTTATCATTAACTAACACTGAAATGATTAAAATTGTTTTTGCTGACTGAAATAAAGCTAAAACAGAATAAAACAAGACAAGTTTGAAATAAACATGTACTAAAATAACTACATCTAAATGAGAATATTACAAACCTAGTCAAATTAACAAATGCACATAACAAAATTACTAAAGCTTACACTAAAAATAAATACCATAAAATGTTATGCAAAATATTAATATACTAATAACAATACATAAATAAAACTACAATCTACATTTAGGATAATACATTAATTTTATATAAATTAATTACAAATTATTTACTTTCTATGATTAATTATTATGATTATAAATTATTTTTATGATTTGATTACTATCATTCATTATTGATTATGATCAAAGTCAAGTGTCGATTGTAGACTTAATAAAGATAAGAAAGATTAACATCTAAATAAATATATGACCAAAATGTGTAAAGAAAGTGCAACTGAATATGAACTCTTAAGCAATGCAATAATCAGGAGTATTGAACATAGATAGTTTTGCATACTGACTCTAAGAGTAAACATGAAATCAATATGATCGATTTATTCACCCTTTCTTTCTTTAATGAACTGCATCATCTTATTACTGACACCAGATTAAACTGAACGAAACTCTCACCTGCTTTATGTCTCAGCTCCCAGAGACAAAGATGAATGTCGAGTTTAAACGCGAACTTTCATTAAATGCTCAGTATGTTTATATCAGAGATTCGAGTGACGATGATTGTTTTGAAATGAGCGTGGAGGTATGCGCATGCGCAGCAGCGGCGTCCTGAGGTCCTTCAGCACGCAGGGCTGCCCTTTAATACGCCTTAAGAGTTCTCCGTGCTGTTGCGCTGTGCGGCTCTCACCAGCAGATGTCGCTGTTCACCCAGTTTCTCACCAGCCGAGCATCACTGAAGTCTCATCATCATCATCTCATCATCATCCGAGAACAGAGAAGCATCACGACTCGCGCGTTGTCACAGTGAGACTAATGCATGTAGATAATATATAACGACTGCAGAAAATGCATGACTGATCAAGTGTATCGAATGAAGATGAATGAAATGCATGGAAGGATTTGGACAGAAGAAGCCACTCCAGTGTGGATCTGAACCAATCATCACCTGAGCATCATGATATAGTTACTCTGAAGAAGACAGAAGGCTTTTCTCTTTATTTTACTATGGTTTCTTTTCTTGTTTTAGAGGCGACGTTATCATTTAATTAACTGAACTGCTCAAGTAGATGAGGTTTTTGAGTTTTTTGATCATGATGCTTCACAAGGGTTGAGCAGCATCTTCTATCTTCAGTGACATGAGGCTGATCCGATCATGGCCACAAACACTTCTCTGTACTTTCGCATCGTCGAGGGACGAAATCTGCCTGCAAAAGATGTGTAAGTTCTCGCAGAACTGCCTTAGACGTGTTTGATGAGAGTTCTGATGCTGATCAGATGTTCTCGAGTGTTTGATCTGATAATGCTGCTGACATGAGGATGGTTTGTGTGTTTTTGTCAAGTTCTGGAACCAGTGATCCGTACTGCATCGTCAAAGTTGACAATGAGGTCGTGGCCAGGTGAGTGTCACATTCTCACCTGAGAGTGTACTTCAAAGGCTTATATGTGTATCTCTCTCTCTCTCTCTCTCTCTCTCTCTCTCTCTCTCTCTCTCTCTCTCTCTCATATATATGTGTGTGTGTGTGTGTGTGTGTGTATATATATATATATATATATATATATATATATATATATATATATATACACACACATACATATATCCATATACATATGAGCTGTCAAATAAATTAATCGTGATTAATTGCATCTGACATAAAAGTGATGTTAGATGTAAAATGTCTGTGCATTTATATACTGTATATATATATATATATATATATATATATATATACACACACACACATACACACATATATTATACATACACACAATATATATATATATATATGTATGTGTGTGTGTGTGTGTGTATATATATATATATATATATATATATATATATTTACACATACATATATACATACATATATGAGCTGTCAAATTTATGTGCATATATATACTGTATATATATATATATATATATATATATATACATACACACATATATTATACACATATATATTGCTAATATATATTAACAAACTTTTATGTTAGATGCGATTAATCAATTTGACAGCACTAATATATGTGTGTGTGTGTGTGTGTGTGTGTGTGTGTGTGTGTGTGTGTGTGTGTGTGTGTGTGTGTGTACACATATATTTACAAACATTTATGTTATAAGAGATTAATTACGATAAATCAATTTGAAAGCATATATATATATATATATATATATATATATATATATATATATATATATATATATATATATATATATATATAAATAATGTAATATAATATAATTAGTTATGTAATATAATCAGTTATGGAAAAAATAACACGTTAAAATTATTAATGCAGCCGCCCCAGACCCAAGTAGTTCCTCTTACATTACAGACAGTTCCTAAAATTCTGTCATCATTTATTCATTTAAATTTTATGTTGAATCAAACATAATATTTCTTTCTTAAGCTACTTTTTGTAACATCTCCTTGATGCTTTTCTCATTTAACACAATAATGACTTTATTTGGGGGTAATTTCTCAGCCAAATTTGATGTGCGATTGATTAGATTAATTAATAGCCTCATCGTAAAGTTAATTAGCTCCAAAATTTTTATTGCTTGACAGCCCTAATATAAAAGCTCTCATATCAATTAACTGTGATTAATTGCATCTAACATAAAAGTTTGTTTATATAATATATATGTGTAGATAGCATTATATTTATATATTATATATAAATGTGTGTGTATAGGTATATATACACACACACATATTATATAAACACAAACTTTTACGTCAAATGCAATTAATTGCTTTGACAGTACTAATATTTATAATTATATATATATATATATATGTATGCACCAAGTGCTCCTCACTGTTTGAAAGGCTCATAAATCAGGTGATACTTCAAATCTACTGATTTCAGCAGGTTCACGTTAAATTTAAGCATAGGGTTAATAAGTATATTTATCTTAGTACAAAAGCTGTCTAATATCTTCACACATCTGTGTGTGTCTGAATATTTTGTTTTTGTAATTCTTTTAGGATTAGTTAAAAATAAACGCACAAATGTAAGGTTAGTCATCATTTATATAGCTAGATGTGTGGGAAAATGTATAAGCCACATCTCTAAACACATACATATTGCATTTGTTAATGTTTTGCATGATAATTGATCTATTGATTGAATGCATTGTGAAGATCATGGTGTTATTGATCTAATTGATCGACCACAGTTTGACACTAATGCTGATGATGAAATCAACTAAATACATGCAACCCTCTCCCCAAATCAAGAGTGAGATTGTGTGTTGTGTTGCTTTGCTGTATTGTGACAGTTTCCTGAACAGCACACCTGGTGTGGTGCATATTTAAAAAGCTTTGTGTCTTTTGAAATGGAAATGCTCAGGCCTCCCTTTGAGAAATTGGGTGAATTGATTGATTGTTTTCCATCGTCGTCACTTATGGCCATTTAAATTGTTCTCTGTATCCAGGCAGATTCTAATTCAGGCTCTAATACATGTATTAAACTCATGAATTGGCTGCAGTGCCGCGTGATGATGCTGAACGTTTAGTAAACAACATGTTTTCTGTGTCCCGTCCAGAACCGCAACCGTCTGGAAAAACTTGAATCCATTCTGGGGCGAAGAATACACCCTACATCTGCCAACGGGCTTCCATACGCTCACCTTTTACGTCATGGATGAAGACACTATCGGGTAACACAATGAACACGCTTGAGTCCAGAAGCGATGAAGTTAGATGAGTAAACGAGCAGCTGACGGACGGTTCTGGTCTTGTTTGTGTTGTCGAGACCCGTCTGCCCACTAATGTCACATGATGAACTCATGTAGTGTTTGCAAATGAACACATTCACATTCGCAATCACACACCAGAACATTTGATCACACAGATGGTGTGATGATAGTCGCTGATCTGTTCAGTTCTCCTCTTTGTTTCTTCACTGCAAAAAAATCATGTTCTTCCTCAGTGTTTCTGTCTTGTTCTCCAGCACAAATATCTAAACATTCTTCAATCAAGATACATTTACTGGAGAAGCACAATCACTTCAGATACCAAGTCTGGTTTAATGAAAAATGTTTCAAAATGAAGTGAGTTTATGTTTAAATCAAGAACAAATATCAGCAAATGGGGTCAGAAAAATTATCCTGTTCCCTTTGAATTAAAGTTATTTTTCTGACCCCATTGGCTGATATTTTTTTGGCTTAGTTTACCCAAAGTCATTAATTCCACACCTGTAAGACCTTCGTTCATCTTGAGAACACAAATTAAGATATTTTTGATGAAATCCGATGGCTCAGTGAGGCCTGCATAGCCAGCAAGACAATCAACACTTTCAGATGCGAGGAAAGCTACTAAAGACATATATAAAACAGATCATGTGACTACAGTGTTGTTATGAAGAGACGAGAAAACAAAAATAACGACTTGATTCAACAATCTCTTCCCTGTCATTAACCTTACCGCAGTAATCACAGTGAAGCTTCCGTGTTTACGTCCGAATGCTGGCTCAGTATTGGCCAAAGCTGATCACGTGATCAGTACGACGCATGCATGTGATGATGACGCAGGAGCCGACCAATAACGAGTCAGCGTTCTGATGATGAACCTGTAAGCGCTGGACATAAACAATGCATGAGAATGACACAGAAGAGAAGAGATTGTTGAATAAAGTCCTTATTTTTGTTTTGTTTTTGCGCACAAAAAGTATTCTCGTCTCTTCATAACGTTAAGGTTGAACCACTGCAGTCACATGACTGTTTTAACGATGTCTTTAGTGCCTTTCTGGACCTTGAAAGTGTTGATTATATTGATGGATGAGTCATATACCTCTCAGATTTCATCAAAAATATCTTAATTTGTGTTCTGAAGATGAACAAATGTCTTACGGGTGTGAAACGACATGAGGGTGAGTAATTAATGACAGAATTTTTCGGTAAACTAACCCTTTATGCACAAACTCACTTAACTGCTTCTCCAGTAAATGTATCTTGATTGAAGAATGTTTAGATATTTGTGCTGGAAAACAAGACAGAAACACTGAGGAAGAACATCATTACACTATCTTTCCATTGCACAGAAGGTTCTTTACATTATTAAAATGTTCTTCTTTTGAGTTCAGTTCACTGAAAGGTTCTTGGGGTTCTTCTATGACATCACGGAGGGGAAAAAAACCTTTTGGAACCTTTATTTTCAAGAGTGTAGATTGTATCATTCTTAGAAGAAAAAGTTCTATATGGAACCTTAAAGTTTCCATCAGGTGCTTCATAAATAGAACATTTTATGGGTTCCATCATGGGATCATTATTTTTATTTCATTTTTTTAAACAGCTCATAAACATACTTCATCACTAGAAATAATTGAAAGAACACACTAAACGTGCATAAAGTATTATGCAATCATTAAAGACATTTCTCATTTTTTGGCATAAATGGAGTCAGGAACCCTAGAGGTATTTAAGTGTAGATCCGTGCGTTTCTTTATTTTTCACTAAATCTGAAAGAGCTGATGATCATGATGGTGGTTTATTATGGAGAACGTCTGAACATTAACATGCATCTGATGTTGTGTTTCATGCCACAGTCATGATGATGTCATTGGGAAGATCTCCCTGAGTAAAGACGTGATCTCAGCTCAACCCAAAGGTAAGCGTGTTCTGATCTAAGACTTTATATATACATAAACGCTGACAGTTTTTGTCAGATTTCATTGCCGATTTCAAAAATTATGATTTTATGAAATGTAATCGTAAGCTTGGTTGAACAACTTTGGAGAATCTGATGTTTCCTCATTCAAAGAGCTGCACTGCAGGACTGAAATATCTGCCTGAAATGACTTGCCTTAAAGGATGAGTTCAGATTTCCTAATAATTTATTCACCCCCATGTTATCCAAGATGAATGAAATGATGAAAACATTCCAGGATTTTTCTCCATATATTTTTCTCCAGTGTTTACAAAGTGAACATGCAAAGACTAAGTCAAACGGCCTTTACAAAAAAAGGCAAAACATTGCAAAACGAGGTATTCCTCGTCTGGGATCATGTAGAGCTCTTTGAAGCTGCACTGAAACTGACATTTGGACCTTCAACCCGTTGAACCCCAGTGAAGTCCACTATATGGAGAAAAATCCTGGCATGTTTTTTCGACTGAAGAAAGAAAGACATGAACATCTTGGATGACATGGAGGTGAGTAAATTATCAGGAAATTTTAATTCTGAAGTGAACAAATCCTTTAAAGGGACTTTGGCTGAAGTTAGATGTCAGAGAGGACGGGGAAGATGAATGTAGACTGTTTTCACATCAGAAATTCAAGTCTGAGCATATTTTCCTTATTTCTGACGACAGAGCTGACCTTTACGGTTATATGAGACATAAATCTGTCTTGAGCTGATGTTTGGGTTGATGTTGTTTTCTTGTTATCACATTTTTTAAATTTATTTTATTTAATATTGGATTTTCTCCATGGAATAACAAGAGTACAGAAAACACCCAATCGATGCAAATTAAAATTCTGATTATTTGTCTAATTAACAAAACATAAACACACACACACACACACATATATATATATATATACTACCAGTCAAAAGTTTGGAAACATTACTATTTTTAATGTTTTTGAACAAAGTCTCTTCTGCTCATTAAGGCCGTATTTATTTCATAATAAATACAGAAAAAACAATAATATTGTGAAATATTATTAAAATTTAAAATGATGGTTTTCTATTTTAATATACTTTAAAATATAATTTATTCCTGTGATCAAAGCTGAATTTTCAGCATCATTACTCCAGTCTTCAGTGTCACATGATCCTTCAGAAATCATTCTAATATGATGATTTATTATCAATGTTGGAAACAGTTGTGCTGCTTATTTTATAACCTGTGATACTTTTTCAGGATTATTTGATGAATAAAAGGTTTAAAAAATATCAGCATTTATTTAAAATAGAAATCTTTTGTAACAATATACACTACCGTTCAAAAGTTTGGGGTCATTATTATTTGTTTTTGTTTTTTTTAAAGAAATTAATACTTTTATTCAGCACAGATTGTTAAATTGATAAAAAGTGATAGTAAAGATTCATATTGTCAGAAAAGATTTATATTTTGAATAAATGCTGTTCTTTTTAACCTTTTATTCATCAACACAACTGTTTTCAACATTGATAATAACTGAGTATCAAATCATCATATTAGAATGATTTCTAAAGGATCATGTGACAATGAAGACTGGAGTAATGATGCTGAAAATTCAGCTTTGCATCATAGAAATAAATTAGATTTTAAAGTATATTAAAGGTGCCCTAGAATCAAAAATTGAATTTATCTCGGCATAGTCAAATAACAAGAGTTCAGTACATGGAAATGACGTACAGTGAGTCTCAAACTCCATTGTTTCCTTCTTCTTATATAAATCTCATTTGTTTAAAAGACCTCCGAAGAACAGGCGAATCTCAACATAACACTAACTGTTACGTAACAGTCGAGATCATTAATATGTACGACCCCAATATTTGCATATGCCAGCTCATGTTCAAGGCATTAGACAAGGGCAGCCAGTATTAACGTCTGGATCTGTGCACAGCTGAATCATCAGACTAGGTAAGCAAGCAAGAACAATAGTGAAAAATGGCAGATGGAGCAATAATAACTGACATGATCCATGATAACATGATATTTTTAGTGATATTTGTAAATTGTCTTTCTAAATGTTTCGTTAGCATGTTGCTAATGTACTGTTAAATGTGGTTAAAGTTACCATTGTTTCTTACTGTATTCACAGAGACAAGAGCCGTCGCTATTTTTATTATTAAACACTTGCAGTCTGTATAATTCATAAACACAACTTCATTATTTATAAATCTCTCCAACAGTGTGTAATGTTAGCTTTAGCCACACAGCAATATATAAACTCATTCAGAATCAAATGTAAACATCCAAATAAATACTATACTCACATAATCTGATGTATGCATGACGAACATCTTGTGAAGATCCATTTGAGGGTTATATTAGCTGTGTGAACTTTGTTTATGCATTATATTATAGTCGAGAGCTTGGGGGGGGCAGGGAGTGCGAGATTTAAAGGGGCCGCAGCCTGAATCGGTGCATAGTTAATGATGCCTCAAAATAGGCAGTTAAAAAAATTACAAACCCCGATTCCAAAAAAGTTGGGACACTGTACAAACATAAAAAAGGAATGCAATAATTTACAAATCTCATAAACTTATATTTTATTCACAATAGAATATAGATAACACATCAAATGTTGAAAGTGAGACATTTTGAAATGTCATGCCAAATATTGGCTCATTTTGGATTTCATGAGAGCTACACATTCCAAAAAAGTTGGGACAGGTAGCAATAAGAGGCCGGAAAAGTTAAATGTACATATAAGGAACAACTGGAGGACCAATTTGCAACTTATTAGGTCAATTGGCAACATGATTGGGTATAAAAAGAGCCTCTCAGAGTGGCAGTGTCTCTCAGAAGTCAAGATGGGCAGAGGATCACCAATTCCCCCAATGCTGCGGCCAAAAATAGTGGAGCAATATCAGAAAGGAGTTTCTCAGAGAAAAACTGCAAAGAGTTTGAAGTTACCATCATCTACAGTGCATAATATCATCCAAAGATTCAGAGAATCTGGAACAATCTCTGTGCGTAAGGGTCAAGGCCAGAAAACCATACTGGATGCCTGTGATCTTCGGGCCCTTAGACGGCACTGCATCACATACAGGAATGCTACTGTAATGGAAATCACAACATGGGCTCAGGAATACTTCCAGAAACACAATCCACCGTGTGAACACAAACAATTGTCGGTGAACACAATCCACCTTGCCATTCGCCGTTGCCGGCTAAAACTCTATAGGTCAAAAAAGAAGCCATATCTAAACATGATCCAGAAGCGCAGGCGTTTTCTCTGGGCCAAGGCTCATTTAAAATGGACTGTGGGAAAGTGGAAAACTGTTCTGTGGTCAGACGAATCAAAAATTGAAGTTCTTTTTGGAAAACTGGGACGCCGTGTCATCCGGACTAAAGAGGACAAGGACAACCCAAGTTGTTATCAGCGCTCAGTTCAGAAGCCTGCATCTCTGATGGTATGGGGTTGCATGAGTGCGTGTGGCATGGGCAGCTTACACATCTGGAAAGGCACCATCAATGCTGAAAGGTATATCCAAGTTCTAGAACAACATATGCTCCCATCCAGACGTCGTCTCTCTCAGGGAAGATCTTGCATTTTCCAACATGACAATGCCAGACCACATACTGCATCAATTACAACATCATGGCTGCGTAGAAGAAGGATCCGGGTACTGAAATGGCCAGCCTGCAGTCCAGATCTTTCACCCATAGAAAACATTTGACGCATCATAAAGAGGAAGATGCGACAAAGAAGACTTAAGACAGTTGAGCAACTAGAAGCCTGTATTAGACAAGAATGGGACAACATTCCTATTCCTAAACTTGAGCAACTTGTCTCCTCAGTCCCCAGACGTTTGCAGACTGTTATAAAAAGAAGAGGGGATGCCACACAGTGGTAAACATGGCCTTGTCCCAACTTTTTTGAGATGTGTTGCAACTTATTTTTCCCTTAAAATGATACATTTTCTCAGTTTAAACATTTGATATGTCATCTATGTTGTATTCTGAATAAAATATTGAAATTTGAAACTTCCACATCATTGTATTCTGTTTTTATTCACAATTTGTACAGTGTCCCAACTTTTTGGGAATCGGGTTTGTAATTTAAAAAAATCTATGGGGTATTTTGAGCTGAAACTTCACAGACACATTCAGGGGACACTCTAGATTTATATTGCATCTTGTGAAAGAACGTTCTAGGGCACCTTTAAAATAGAAAACCATAATTTTAAATTGTAATAATATTTCACAATATTATATATATATATATATATATTTGTATTTATTATGAAATAAATGCAGCCTTAATGAGCAGAAGAGACTTCGTTCAAAAACATTAAAAATTGTTTCCAAACTTTTGACTGGTAGTGTATATATTATTTAAAATTATATATACATGAAAGTGGCCTATAAAATCAGCCACATTATCTAAACAGGGATGTCACACCTTATCAAATATATACAGCGAATAGGATTCTTTGTTACTTTTATGATTTCATCAGAACTCTGGTTACACATTTCTGTGAACTGATTTGCATTCATCCTTCACACATACTAGATAAAATATACAGAACTTTTAATACCCAATCTCACTTCCCATTTCTTTAAAAATAAATCATTTTGAAGATATCCTTCTTCAGTGCACACAGAACCAGCTGCCATTTCTAAAAATATGATTTGTGCACAAGAAAATTCTTAAAGAGAGAAGGGAAGTGAAGACCCACACGCATCTAAAGATGAACAGAAAACCAGGAAGTGACTGAATAATACATATTTAAAGTCACGCATTCAAATCAGTGTTATTTTATTATCATTGAGATCATTTTGTACAGTAGTTTACATTTTAAAGTTTATCAATTTGTTTTTTCAATTTTAATTTCAGTTATTTTACTACAAGATGAAAATGAGAAATGTTGCCATGGCAGCTAGATGAAACTGAAATAATTTGACACTATGAATTAACTATGAAAGTGAATGCGGTGTTTAAAATCACGTGTGGAGACGAGGATTTATTTCCCAGCTTCAACCTGAAGTAATTCCCTCAGTGCTGTTCTCAGCTGAGTTTTTAGTTATTACGGGCACATGCGTGATGTATTAGCGACCACGCCACCCCACAGTGGGTTTCATGTCTTCCCAGCATGCACTTGCCCTGCATGAATCACTGCAGCCTGTCATGACTGACTCACCCCTCACCCACGGGATCATGGGAAGCGTTCGGCTCTGTAAAGCCCTCAGATGAGAGATTTATTGTAACTGTAAACTGTACTGCGTCCTCCTGCTGGAGCTGCTCTGGTTTAGATCATGCCTGTGTTCACATCAGCATGCGTCCATACTACATTTTTGCTGTGTATGATCATGTGAATTTGTAGTATGCATGTTTGCAAACACTGCAGAGCACATGCACACTGTATCCCACAATGCAATATGCACGACAGTGTGACAGATGAACTGCGAGTGATGTCAATGTCTCCTTTTTGACTTATTTTTGATCATACAGCCAAAAGACTTTTGCAGAACCTCTTAAATGTGATAAAAGTGGGTTTACTGTACGCAAAACCTTTCTAGAGCTGATGCATTTGTCATGCAATGAATCATGAATTCTGAATACTGATTTTATATAACACGCAAAACAGTATATGCATTGATTCATGTTCAAACAGTGGTGTGCTAAATTAACCTTACAAGATTACATGTTTAATCATACCGTTATCATCTCAGAAATATTAAAGATTTTCATTTAGTTTATCTTGATGTACATAAATAATTAAAACAAAAACTAAATAAAAATGAATAAAAATATAGATATATTAAAAAAAGATAAAATAAAACTAAATAAAACTATAAATATTTATAATGTGTGTATATATATATATATATATAACTAATAAAAATTCAAAAAACAACAAAATTGCTACAATTTAAAAATTTATATTTTTTATATTATTTTTTAATTCAGTATAAAATTATGAATCAAGAGGATGTTAAAATTCTCAGGTTATTATAGTTAACAAACTATTTAAAAATATATATTTTAAAAAATATTTTAAAAAAAATGTATTATATTTCAGTTCATTGCTAAAGCAAGATTTTCATTTAGTTTATCTTGATGTACTGAAATAACTAAAACAAAAACTAAATAAAAATTTATAAAAAATATATATACATAGACATTAAAAATTTATTTATTCTAAATAAAAATATTTAAAAAAAAAACTAATAGTAGTAACTAAAGTACGGAAGAGGATTAGGGCCAAGCAATAATAAAAAAATAAAACCATCTCGAGATTAAAGTTGTTAAATTTTGAGAAAAATCTCATCAAATTTAGAGAAAAAAAGTCTAAATAAAATGTTGAGAATAAACTCGTTAAATTACGAAAAAAAAATGGTTAAATTTCGAGAAAAATATCGAGATAAAATGTTGAGAATAAACTCATTAAATTACGAGAAAAAACTCGTTAAATTTCAAGAAAATAGTCTAGATAAAATGTTGAGAATAAAGTCATTTTACGAGAAATTAAGAGAAAAAATTCGTTAGATTATGAGAACAAATTTGATAAATGATGAGAAAAAAGTCGTTAAATTTCGAGAAAAAAGTCGATAAAATGTTGAGAATAAACAAATTTTTTCTCATAATTTAATGAATTTGTTCTTTCATTTCATTTAATGAGTTTATTCTCAACATTTTATTTCGACTTTTTTCTCGAAATTTAACAACTTTAATCTTGAGATGGTTTTATTTTTTTTATTATTGCTTGGCCCTAATCCTCTTCCATACTAAAGTTAAGTAACTAAATTACAAAAAAAATAAAATAATAAAAAATAAAATATTTAATTTTTAATTCAATTTAAAATTATGAATCAAGATGTTAAAATTCTCAGGTTATTATAGTTAACTAAAACCATAAAAAATGTCTTTACATTAAATTAAATAAATGTTAACTGAAAAAAAAAAACATTAAAAAAAAAACTTATTTCCAGTACCTGATATACTGAAATAACTAAAATTAAAATAATAATTTCTAAAACTTATATTAAAATGAAAACAGAAAAGAAAAAATCTAAAAATAAAAAAAAATAATAGCTTGTTGATATTACTTGACATTTGAAAAGGAAGGTTTGCATTGCATTGTGGGATACAGCACCTGCAGTGCATTCAGGCTGTATATGGCACATTTTGGCGAATGTAAACTAAATATTTTAAATACTGTATACAGAAGAAGAAAAAAAGCGGGAACGCATGCTGTTCTGAATCTGAACAAACCCAATGGCTGTTGTGTAGTTGAGATCTGTGCTTATCATCTCAGAATGGAAACTGATGCGTGTTCTTCCTGCAGGCTTGGATAACTGGTTGAATCTGAGCCGTGTGGATCCAGACGAGGAGGTTCAGGGTGAGATTCATCTGGCTCTGGAGCTTCACAGAGACGCTCAGAGAACCTGTCTGCACTGCCACGTCATCGAGGCTCGGTGAGCGTCTCGCTTTCCGTGTCCTGATCTATTAAACCTGGCATTGTATATTATCAATGTGACAGACTGCTTTCGTTCCTCTATTGTAAAGCATCTGCTCAATGCATAAATGCAAATGTTCTCAGTTGTTTTTAGGCATCAGCTGTTTCTCCTAAATTTCAATTGTAGTGTGAAAACGTACTGTAAGTGTCAGTCTGAACTGTTTGTGTTGGTTGCAGTGATTTGGCTCCTCGTGATATTTCCGGTACCTCTGATCCGTTCACCAGAATCATCTACA
This sequence comes from Chanodichthys erythropterus, assembly GCF_024489055.1. Classification (NCBI taxonomy): domain Eukaryota; kingdom Metazoa; phylum Chordata; class Actinopteri; order Cypriniformes; family Xenocyprididae; genus Chanodichthys; species Chanodichthys erythropterus. The sequence continues at coordinate 3,630,307 of NC_090229.1, forward strand.
ACAACCTCAGCGCTGAGACATCGGTGAGACGACGAGTCTTCATCTATACCGTCACCAGAGCAGAACATCATTAAAGCACCATGAAAGTGGCTATTTCAGCATTTCTAAGTCTTCTGAAATCATCTGATGATCAAGTTATATGAGGAACAGACCTCAATTTAAGTCACTATTAAATATAAAAAGGTGTTTCCTCCGCTGAAGCTCATGCTTTTGCATGTTCAAATCTAAAACATTCACAATTCATTCAGTAACCGGCAGCTGTGTTCAGCTTTTACTTTCCTCCTCATATAAGGACTGCAGGATTTTTTCTGATAAAATCTTGCTTTAAAAAAGCTCCAGGTTTGCTGTTCTTCGTTTGTAGGGCTGCAGAATATGGTCAAAAATATTGTGATTATATATTAATATGACTATAAAATAATAATACCATTCATTATCATTATTAATAATGATGATGATTAATTTTATAATGATTATTGTTATTATTACTAAATAAAAAATATTAAAATAATAATTATTGTACAACTGTAAAATTATAATGCTAATATTTATGACTTCATAGCTTTTGCTGTGCTTGACTGTAGGGCTGTACAATTTAGCAAAAATGTTATTATATCAATATAACTAAAATAATTATTTTTTATTATTATTTTATTATTTTAATTTTTATTTTATGATGATGGTGATGATGTTTATTATTATTACTAAATACAAGTATTCTAAATTATATTAATAATTTACAATAATAAACAATAATATAAGAAAAAATTCACAGTTAAAAAAATATTATTTAAGAAAAAAATAAGAATTATTATTTTATTTTGAGTGCAACTTTAAAATTATAATACTAATATTTATGACTTCATATCTTGCTTTGCAGGTTTGTAGGACTGCATAATTTGGTATTTTTTGGGATTATAAATAATAGAAAAATATAATAATTATTATTATTTTATTTTTGAGTGCAACTGTAAAATTACAATACCAGTATTTATGACTTTATATTATATTTATATATATATTTTTTAAATATATTTTTATATTATTTTATATTATATTATTATTTTATATTAGTTTTTATATGATTATTAAAAAAACTGCAGGTAGCCTCTCTTTTGTTGACAACAGCCAGTCTGTATGTGCTTCTCATTACATGTTTATGAACGTGTTTAGTGCATGTTTCCTTTTCAAATGCATGTAATAAATGAGCCAAACTCAGAGCAGACACCGGATCATGAGCTGCTCCACACCACATTAATATAGTTATATTCGTTGTTCTTGGTGTGAACGGGTCTTTATAATTCATAAACATAAACGTCTTGCTGTATGCATTGTAATATGCAGCTTAGTTTAACGGGAGTGTTTTCTCTAGATCATAAAGAAGACGCGGTTCCCGCACTGGGATGAGACTCTGGAGCTGTGTTTGGATGAAGGTGGTGATGATGAGGGTGGAAGCGTCACGGTGGAGGTCTGGGACTGGGACATGGTGGGCAAGAACGACTTTCTGGGAAAGGTGAGGTGGCAGTCGGTCTGTTGCTTAAATAAATTAATTGTCACCCGCTGCTTCCATACACGTATTTTTATGCAAATTTTGGGACATTGCTTTTAAAAAAACAATGGATGGAAACACCAAGATACAAATAAAATCTTAAAATGTGCATAAAAAAAATTGTGTTTTTTATTTGATAAGAAAACGTGCTATGATGAAAACGCATTTTTGCAGCAGCTTTGCTCTAGTTTTCCAGGATCTGACCATTTTGTTCTCTAGAACACATTTAATGGAAATGGTGCTTTATTCGCAAATGTTTTATACGCAATATTTCAATTTTTTTGCACAAATTTGTTATGCAATGAGGATTGTCAGTATTGTTCAAACCGGAGTCGACACTGATGGAGAGACTCAGGAAGAAGTTACAACTTTTAGACGTTTCTGAATGGTTAGTGGATAAATTGATGTAGTTGCTGTGGAGTTGATTCAACTCATCCACTAGCATGTGCCGTCATGTTCATCTTTTGTGTTGAATTGACCCTCGTTTGTGAAGCAGTCCGGCATAAATGACGGCATTTACAAAAACAACTCTTCCTCTTCTCTAAAGCAGCCCAACATGGCCCCGCCCCCTTTGTTGTGTGTTCTCAGGGGCGGGGTTTATGTAAATTTTAGGGTTAGTGATGCACATGTTGTTTATGCTCAAAAAGCAACATTACACACTAACTAAAATTAAAAAAGGGAAATCATTCCTTTAAAGGAATAGTTCCCCTAAAAATGTTCATTGACTCACCCTCTTATCTCTCCAATCCCGTATGACATTCTGTTTCCTGTGTAAAACACAAGCATATTATTATTAGCACGAGTAAATGATGATGACAGAGTTGTTTGCAGTGATCATGTGTTTGGTTGATTTTACCTGCTGAATGCATGTGTTTGTGTTGGTTTGCACAGGTGGAAATCCCTCTGTCGTGTCTGCACAGATCTCCTCTGCTGCAGGGCTGGTTTCGTCTGATGCCACTGGGAAACACGGAGGACGATGCAGGGTGTGTGTGTGTGTGTTTTACAGTGCAGTCACATTCATTAGCAGGTGTGTTTGAGATGGTAATGCTGCTTCAGAGATCGTTGTCTTTGTTTTGGCTCATGTTTTAATGACAAGCTGCTTCCAAAGTTTTTCCGTCTCTTTGGGATGGCAACACAAGTCTGGAGTAATGAGTTTAGGTATAGGGGTGCAGAGCCAGTGATTTTTCTGTTGGCAAGCATCATTCTTGGCTGTCCTGGAAGGCATTATAGTTGATGAGCCTAGCTGAATGGAGAAGTTTTGAAGCCTCAAGCTGTTGAAGGTGGTGGTCCTTCATCCAGCAGGAAATGTCTGTCAGACAGGCTGAGATGTGAGCTGCTACCGTCAGGTCATCCGCTTGAATGAGATGTAGAGTTGTGTGTCATCAGCATAGCAATGATAGGAAAAACCATGTTTCTGAATGGAGATGGAGAACAGATGGAGAAGAAAAGTGGTCCAAGCACCGAGCCCTGAGGTACCCCAATAGCTAGATGTTGTTACTTAGACACCTCACCCCTCCAAAATACCCTGAAGGACCTACCTGAGCAACATACAGGTGCTGGTCATATAATTAGAATATCGTGAAAAAGTTAATTTTTTTATTGTAAATTATTTTTAAAAATGAAACTTTCATATATTCTAGATTCCCTACATGTAAAGTAAAACATTTATTTATTTATTAATGTTGATGATTAGAGCGTACAGCTCATGAAAGTCCAAAATCCAGTATCTCAAAATATTAGAATATTTACATTTGAGTTTCATTAAATGACCATCCCTACAGTATAAATTCCAGGTATCTCTTGTTCTTTGAAACCACACTAATGGGGAAGACTGCTGACTTGGCAATGGTCCAGGAGACAATCATTGACACCCTCCACAAAGAGAGTAAGTCACAGATGGTCATTACTTAATGTGGTGGCTGTGTACAGAGTGATGTATCAAAGCATATCAAATGCAAAGTTGACTAGAAGGAAGAAATTGGGTAGGCAAAGGTGCACTAGCAACAGGGATGACTACAAGCTTGAGAATACTGTCAAGTAAAGCTGATTCAAACACTTGGGAGAGCTTCACAATGAGTCAAATGAAGCCGGAGTCAGTGCATCAAGAGCCACCACACTCAGACATATTCAGGAAAAGGACTACCAAGCCACTTCTGAAACAGAAAAAACATCAGAAGCATCTCACCTGGGCTAAGGATAAAAAGAACTGGACAGTGAACAGTGGTCGAAAGTCCTCTTTTCGGATAAAAGTAAATTTTGCATTTCATGTTGAAATCATGGTCCCAGAGTCTGAAGGAAGACTGGAGAGGCACAGAATCCAAGCTGCTTGAAGTCTAGTGGGAAGTTTCTGAAGTCAGTAATGATTTGGGGGGCCGTGACATCTGCTGGTGTTGGTCCATTGTGTTTTATCAAGTGCAAAGTCAATGCAGCCATCTTCCAGGAGATTTTGGAGCACTTTATGCCTCCATCTGCTGACAAGCTTTATGGAGATGCTGATTTCCTTTTCCAGCAGGACTTTAGCACCTGCCCACAGTGCAAAAACCACTTCCAAGTGGTTTGCAGACCATGATATTACTGTGTTTTATTGGCCAGCCAACATGCCTGACCCCTGAATCTATGGGATATTTTCAAGAGAAAGATGAGAAACAGTCGATCCAACAATATACAGATGATCTGAAGGCTCAATAGTGCCTCAGCAGTGCCACAGGCTGATCACTTCCATGCCACACTTCACTGATGCTGTAATTTGTGCTAGGAGCAAGTCATTTGCTGTAATATGTGCTGCCGACCAAGTATTGAGTGCACAAATGAACAAAGAACTTGAACTTTTCTGTTTTGCAAATCCATTTTTTGATTGATCTTAGGAAATATTCTAATATTTTGAGATACTGGATTTTGGACTTTCATGAGCTGTAAGCTCTAATCATCAAAATTAAAACAAAACAAACTTTTGAAATGTTTTACTTTACATGTAGGGAATCTAAAATATATAAAAGTTTCATTTTTAAAAATAATTTACAATAAAAAAAATAACTTTTTCACGATATTCTAATTATATGACCAGCACCTGTATCTATCAAGTCCAGTTAAGATATTTGTCAAATTACTAACATCATACAAAATGTATTAGCACATTGTAGACATTCATATCCGAAAAAACCCTCATAAGTGACATGTTCATACACTGCAAAAATGTTTTTGGCTCACTATTTTTGTCTTGTTTTCCATTAAAAATATCTAAAAAATTCTTCAATCAAGATACATTTGCTTGAAAAGCAAAATGACTGAAGATATTAAGTCTTGTTTTCTGAAAAAAAAAATTAGGGATGCACCGATATGAAAATTTTGGCCAATACCGATAACCCATAATAGTTTACATTTGAAAGCCGATATATTGGCTGATAAATCTAAATCAAATTTTTTATATAATTTTTGAGAGCCTGATTACAAAAACAAAAGTCTCACCATTAAAAGCCATGTCCCAAACACACAATTATAATATTATGTAGCTTATATGACAGACTTGCGCTGTACATAACTGTATTTTCCTTTTTTGATTTGATTTCAATCATATTTCAAGCAATTTATAACCATCATGTGATCAGTGCACATCTGAAGTGTCTCAGCTGGAGGAAATAATCCATTATTTATCGGCTTTAATATATCGGCCAAATTTTCTTATCAGGCCGATAACATTAAAAATGAACATATATATCGGCCGATACTGATATGGTGGCCGATATATCATGCATCCCTAAAAAATAATAAAAATAAAGTGAGTTTGTACTTAAAACAAGAAAAGTTAACTGTCAGTGGCAACAGAAAAATAAACTTATTTCAAATTTGTTCTTGTTTTAAGCACAAACTCACTTAATTTTGATACATTTACTGAGGATGAACATCATTTTTTGCAGTGTATCATAACATTAAGTAAAAGTTAATCATTTAGCCCCATATTTAAAAGAGTATAAATCCAATAAACATCCCGCCATTGTAAAAGCAATTCACAAACATGCATCTTACCCATCTTACAGGTCAGATTTGAAGCATGAAACACTAATGTCTAGTTCAGTGAAAGCACTGTTATAAAATCACACAGACACAAAACTATCTGTCTCTCTTTCAGAGGTAAACTGGGTGCCTTGCGTTTGAAGGTGCGTTTGGCAGAGGAGCGAATCCTTCCTTCTCTGTACTATCAGCCTCTGATCGAGCAGCTGGTGGAGGCCGTCATCTCGCCATCAGAGGTACCATCACATTCTGTGTATCTAAATAGCTTAGAGTGAATACAAAAGACAGTCTATAGCACCCATGATGCACACAGTGTGTTTCAGGCCTTGAAAACAAAGGGTTAATGTCATTGGAGAACGTTTACACTGCAAGAAAAGCATCTGGTGCTTCACCTTTTCTCCAAAACACTGACCTATAATAAGACACTAAGCTTCTGAAGAACTTTTAGCCACAATGATGTAACTTTTGTCAAATTTAGTTCCAAACCAACGAGTAACTTCCTTTATGAATTGAGGAAGCAAACAGGAACTGTAATCTTAATTGGAATTTGAATTAAAATGCAGAATAAAGTGCAGTTTAATAGTACATTTCATATTCTCACCATGTAGGCTGTTCACAGAAACATTAGATCATATGACAAATCACTGATTCAAATGACTACAAACGTTTGTATGCATTTTAAACATTTAAACACTAAATCAACTTTTATTTTACATAGTGCACACAGAATTTTCCAGAATACTGTACATACAGTACATACTTTAACATGATCCAGACCAGTGTTATTTTAGTATCATTGAGATACTGTTGTAGTTTGATATTTTCTAGTTAGTTTTTATTTTTATATTTTCTTTTAAATTTTTTTTTTTTTTTTTTTTAATTTAAGTTAGTTTTGGTGATGCATTTAAAAACAATTATTAGTGTTTTTGCCATTTTTATTAGGTTTTTTTTATTTAATTTTTTAATTATTTTTAGTTTTAGTTTTAGTTATTTTAGTACATCAATTTAGACTAAATAAATATGAGAAATGTTGTCTTGGCAACTAAATAAGAAAAATAAGTTTACGTTTTTTTTTATGTATTTTATTTTATTTCAGTTAATAGTTTAACAGGACTAAAAAAAAATGAAGCCTTCAACTTGATGTGATCAGTTCATGTGCATTTAGTGCCCAAAATCTGTTTAAAGGTGCAAAATGTAAGAATTTTGCAGTAAAATATCCAAAAACCACTAGGCCAGTGTTATATATTTTGTTCACTTGAGTACTTACAATATCCCAAATGTTTGCAACTATTTGTAAATTGTGAGAAAATTGCAATTTTATCCAAGGCTCCGGGACGTGTGAGGAGTCGCCTGTCAATGGCGTCATACTCGCTTTACCCTCGGTTTCCGGTTTTATTTTGTAGAAACCATGGAAACACCAAAGATGCTTTAATATATTACACATTTTAATAGACAAGGGAACAACTGTTTTGATATAATTATAGACAGAAAACTAATTGTTGTTATATAGTTCAACACATTTAGTCTTATTTTTTAAATCTAATTTTCTTGATTTTTTGCGATGCTTTACCGTGCCTCAGAGAAAAACACTGTTTTGTGAAGTAGCTAACATAGCATAATCAGATGCAAATTTATTTTTAGTAACAGTAATACAGCATTTTCTCCATCATACAATACGTTTTAAAATTAATTGCATGCCATTTATCAACACAATCATCCAGTATTTAATATGATATTGTAAAATGGATCTATCTTACTGCAGTGTGTAACAGTGTCTCACAGCAGCCGCCGAGCGAACGCACAGAGTAACGTTATAACATCATTTTCAACACTCTCAAATGTGTCTAATATGATAAACAGAGCTGCGTTTCCTCATACTCATGACTGGAAAAGCATAAGCGGCGTCATCAAGGGGCGGGACATTTCCCAAACACCAATCACAACACACTGCTCCATCCGACCAATCAGAGCACATTGTGCTTTTCAGAAGGAGGGGCTTCATAGAGACTGGAATTAAACAGAGTGTTACTGACAGACTGGAAAGAGAGGAGCTACAACAATGGAGAATATGAGGAAAATAATCAACATTCAAGCAGGAAAACCTGCTCTAGTAGAGCACAAAAACAACATCAAGACTTTGTAAAAGTGCGTGATACGGCCTTGTTAAATTGTGAATTTTGCCCAATGCTGTCAGGTCGATGATCCCACACCTCTGACCCTGCTGGAAGAGGTCACGACGGTGGAGAGCCGGCAGGATGTGGCCATGACGCTCGTGAAGATCTATCTTGGTCAAGGTCTGGTCGTGCCGTTCCTGGACTACCTCAACACCAGAGAGGTCCACAACACCAGTACGTTGAGTGTGTGTGTGTGTGTGTTTGATTAGTGGTTTTCCTGTGTGTAGGCGACGTGACGACTTCAGTCCTGCTATATTTACACACAGTTCCCCTCGCTGCCGTGAAGTCATCTCTGAACTTCTCCTCTCTCATTAATGATGTTTTGTGTGATTCTGGGAGCGCGTGGGTTTTTCACACTCGGCTGGTGTTTTATGTTGCGTTTGTGCCGCGCCGATGACAAACAAAGGGCCCAAGTTTCCATAGCAACTCCACAGGAAGCAGCTTCAAAAGGAAATGGAACGATCATAAGATGGGAATGTTTGTCAACGACGAGGATTAAAGAGAAAGACAGAAACACCCAAGTTACTTACAATTTAATTATAACAGAGAACAAATTGAACTGGAAATAGTTTTAACGTGTCACTATGAGGGATCAACTGTACGAGACTATGATTATTGACGTGACGTACCCCTGAGATATTAGTTAGTATAACGAATAATACATCTAATTAGCCATTTTTAGTGTGAGACCACATGTAAATAAGGTAAAAATGTTATCATCATACTTCCCCCAGTTGATTATTCACAGAACATTAAGATTAGATATGCAAACAAACCATTATCTAATTAAATATTCACTCATTTGCATACATTTCCAGAGCAGAAAACTGAACACTGGGTAAAGCAAGGCTCAAAATTCGTTTGTTTTACAGAGGGGATTCTGGATTTCTCTTTTTATCGCTCCATGCATCAGAAAATACTGTCAACAGACAGAAAAAAAAACACCATATTTATTTGGGGAAAAAATGCAGCCGAGTGTAAAAACCTTCAGAATATAGATATGAATAAAACTGTAAAGTTTGGTGTGTGTAAAGCTGATTCAAACTCAACAGCTTTAAAGGTATGGATTGAAAATGAAATCTACAGATGCAAACAGATAAAAGTGCAGTGAATGTGTGTTTTGGATCTTTGTTTTTCGCTAGTCTGAAAGACAGAAGCAAAAAAGTCCAAAATCTCAGTGCATGAAAAAGTGTGCATGACTAGTGTCGATTATCATTAACAAGAACAACTGCACTAAAAATAACCCAGAACACCAGAACATGGAGAGAAATGCACTGCAGTGCAAGTTGCTTTGGGTAATAGTGTGGGAAAACATCACATTTTCTTTATAAAATGTAAAAGTCTAGTTGTAAATAAATACAATTTTGATAGATTTTATTTTGCACATTTATATGTATACTCTTATGCTATTACTATACTTCTTTTAAACTAAAAATAAACAAAGTGTACTTTCAGTCTACTTTTTATGTATTTTTTTTTTTAAATGTCAAAAGAAATCATCAAGTAAAAAGGGAAAAACACTTGAAAGACATTGATGTATTGAATTTGATGCATGCAAAGGCTTGTATCATAGTGTGTCATGATTTCACTCCATACGAAACTTCAAAAAGCAGTTCTTCTCTGCTGTGAAATAGAGGTGTGTGTTACACACATCACTTTGGGTGTTCCTGCATCTTCCCTTCTCATAACACATTACTGCCAATGTGAGATACTGTCCAAAACATCCTCGAAAAGTACCCCTTACCGCACAACATTGCCCTGAGGCAACGAAAAGAAAAACTGAATTTCCGAACAGGCAAAATAAAAAAAAGTCTTTTTAGGGATGCATGATATGAAAACCAATAACCGATAATTAAGTCCTTCTCATGGCCGATTCCGATACAGATACCGATAACCAATCAGTTCATATTTTTATATATTTTAATTTTCATATAATATGCAGTTTGTACTCACAGTAGAATAGAAATCTAAGATGCACTGATGAAACTGATATTTTAGTAGCTCTGGCATAACTATGATAGTTTTTTGTGTAGGACACAACAATACTTTGTAGCAGAAAGAGTTTAACAGAACTATGAAAGAATTATGGTTTATCTGCACTTAACTCATTAACAAGAAATTTATTTTCAAGAATTGCATGCATAACAAGAAAAAACATATATTCAACCTTTAGTGAATTTTACATATAGACTTTAAAGGTGCCGTAGAACGTCTTTTTAAAAGATGTAATATAAGTCTAAGGTGTCTCCTGAATGTGTCTAAGTTTCAGCTCAAAATACCCCATAGATTTTTTTTAATTCATTTTTTTAACTGCCTATTTTGGGGCATAATTAACTATATGCACCGATTCAGGCTGCGGCCCCTTTAAATCTCGTGCTCCCCGCCCCCGGAGCTCGCGCTTGCCTTAAACAACATAAACAAAGTTCACACAGCTAATAAAACCCTCAAAATGGATCTTTACAAAGTGTTCGTCATGCAGCATGTCTTATCGCGTAAGTACTTATTTATTTGGATGTTTACATTTGATTCTGAATGACTTTGAGGCTGTGCTCAGTGGCTAAAGCTAACATTACATACTGTTGGAGAGATTTATAAAGAATGAAGTTGTGTTTATGAATTATACAGACTGCAAGTGTTTAATAATGAAAATAATGACAGTCTTGTCTCCGTGAATACAGTAATAAACGATGGTAACTTTAACCACATTTAACAGTACATAAGCAACATGCTAATATTTCTCTAGATAAGACTCTTATTCCTCGTCTGGTATCGTTTAAAGCTCTTTGAAGCTGCACTGAAACTGTAATTTTGACCTTCAACCGTTTGGGCTCCATCGAAGTCCACTATAAGGAGAATAATCCTGGAATGTTTTCATCAAAAACCTTAATTTCTTTTCGACTGAAGAAAGAAAGACATGAACATCCTGGATGACATGGGGGTGAGTAAATTATCAGGAAAATTTTATTTGAAAGTGAACTAATCCTTTAAATGCGATATTACGCATCTTCTGAAATAGTACAAAATGTCTGGATCAAAACACAGGTGAAGAAGCAGAAACAAGTGGTAGAAGATTGCTTACGCAAATGTAAAATAACACAATCATCAAACATTAAAGGTGCCCTAGAATTACAAAATTGATGCCCTAGGTGCCCTAGAAGTACAATTGCTAATGTACTGTTAAATGTGGTTAAAGTTACCATCGGTTTTTACTGTATTCACAGAGACAAGAGCCGTCGTTATTTTCATTATTAAACACTTGCAGTCTGTATAATTCATAAACACAACTTCATTCTTTATAAATCTCTCCAGCAGTGTGTAATGTTAGCTTTAGCCACGGAGCACTATCAAACTCATTCAGAATCAAATGTAAACATCCAAATAAATACAATACACACATGATCCGACGCATGCATGCAGCATACATGACGAACACTTTGTAAAGATCCATTTTGAGGGTTATATTAACTGTGTAAACTTTGTTTATGCTGTTTAAGGCAAGCGCAAGCTCCGTGGGCGGGGAGCACAAGATTTAAAGGGGCCGCACAGCATAAATCGGTGCATTTCTAATTATGCCCCAAAATAGGCCGTTAAAAAAATTAATTAAAAAAAATATATGGGGTATTTTGAGCTGAAACTTCACAGACACATTCAGGGGACACCTTAGACTTATATTACATCTTGTGAAAAAACGTTCGATGGCACCTTTAACATATAAGTTCAAAACTGCCTAATGTTAATGTTCTGAAATGTCGACCCATGAAGGATTAACGACTGTGAAGCTTTGGAAATGCTGATTGACTCAATCTAATCCATGCTTTTATCATCATTCTGAATCCCATCCGGACGATTTTCAGCTTTTTGTTTAAAATGTTGCTTTTTTTAATGAAACTTACATGTACTTGCACTATTAAACTACTAAACTAGTAGATTACCGAGCGTATACTTCAAAGTGTACTTTCATAAACTAAAAATGTCTTACAACTATTTAACTAAGTTCACTTGTAGTATAGTTACGATACAAACAAAGAATTTGTGTAGTCAAAGTTTGCTACTTTTGCACTTACAGTATACGTAAAAGTGTACATTTATACACTGAAAAATGGGCCAATTTAGTCCAAAGTAGTATTGAAATAGTACACTTACAAGTATACTTCTAGTACATTGATATTAGTATACTTAGTAAAATGTACATACTTTTTTGTGTGCATGGACAACAGACCAAGGCAGATTTCATTCTGGTTTGGCGTTAATGACAGGTTCGTTCTGACGGTCTCTGGAGGAACAGAAGACAGAAACGCTTGAGAAACACATTGACAGAAGTTGTTTTCTGTTTCTCCCCAATAGCAGATCCAAACACTCTCTTCCGGTCCAACTCACTGGCATCTAAAGCTATGGAGCAGTTCATGAAGGTGTGTGCATATCTCAAATATAATCTTGTGTTTATATCAGAGTGTGTAGTAAGAGGGTTTGGTGTGTGTGTGTGTGTGTGTCAGGCTGTCGGGATGCTGTATCTACATGAGGTTCTGAAGCCCATTATCAACCGGATCTTTGAGGAAAGGAAGTACATCGAGTTGGATCCCTGCAAGATCGACCTCAATCGCTGCAGGTGTGAGATCATATACATAACAGTAGAGCATATCATTAGCTGAAGCAGCCATGATCGGGGAAAATCACTGCAGGAGAGACGTGTTGCCAGGGAACAGCAGTGAACTTGACAAACTTTGCCTCTTATGGTGGAGTTTGGCTTTTAGATCTATGTATAGCGTGATTTCACCACATGTGAAATGTCAGTGAGCACAAAAGCTCTGCAGGTTTCAGGCAATATTTGAAATATATTATATATATACTACCATTTCAGACGTTTGGGGCTGGTAAGATTTTTTAATGTTTTTAAGACTCACTAAGGCTTCGTTTACTTGATCAAAAATATTATAAAAACAGGAATATTGTGAAATATTATTGCAATTCAAAATAGCTGTTTTATATGTGAAAATGAAATTTATATCCAGTGATCAAAGCTGAATTTTCAGCATCATTACTCCAGTCTTCAGTGTCACATGATCCTTCAGAAATCATTCTAATATGATGATTTGATGCTCAAGAAACATTTATGATTATTTAACCTTTAAAGGGTTAGTTCACCCAAAAAGTCATTGATTACTTGCCCTCATGTTGTTCTACACCCGTTTATCTTCAGAACACAAATTAAGATATTTTTGATGAAATCCGATGGCTCAGTGAGGCCTCTATTGACAGCAAGATAATTAACACTTTCAGATGCCCAGAAAGCTACTAAAGATGTATTTAAAGGTACAGTTTGTAAAATTTTTGCAGTAAAATATCCAAAAACCACTAGGCTAGTGTTATATATTTTGTTCAGCTGATTACTAACAATATCTCTAATGTTTTCAACTACTTGTAAATCATGAGAAAATTCCCTTTCTAAACAGTGACACGGGGCAGTGCAGTCGCCTGTCAATGACGTCAGTTACCTTTGTTACCGCCTTTACTGACGTAGAAACCACATGACAACAGTGCCGTGGACAAATGCGGAAGTAGTGTCTAGTGTCCAGCAAACCACTAGCTTGCTTCAAGCAGTTCCTTATTTACTTCTTGCACATTTTATGGTGGATTGTGTTACTTATTTATGGAACATAATTACTGTTTACCATCTGCCGCTGGTTCTGTCGACAAGGACAGCTTCCGTAAACTCATGACCGGAAAAGCGGAAGCGGCGCCGGCGACTGTGTCATAATAAAAGTCCCGTTGCTCGTGAGGCGTGTGTTGATCAATCGCTCCAGCTCCTCATTCAGCTCCACAACACTCGGTCCTGATCTGCTTCATACTACAGTAACGTTAATAATCACATCCATGAACATGAGTTCTTCCAGACTCCAATCCCTATTCTTTTGCACCGTCCGTTGATATGGAGACCACGTGTCCCAAGTTTCCGCTCTAAAACTTTACGTCATCAAACTACGCCTTTGTTTTGAATAGGCTTCTAGCGACCTCTAGCGGAAAAAAATATCACAAATTGTACCTTTAAAACAGTCATGTGACTGCAGTGGTTCAACCTTAATGTTATGAAGTGACGAGAATACTTTTTGTGCACCAAAAAAAAACTAAATAATGACTTTATTCCATAATTACGGTGACCGGGAGAGGACATGTTTGGTTAATTTAACTTGATAATATGTCGTGAGATGATCCTTATGTCATGACCACACGATGTAAAGTCGTGGCCTCGAGATCACGGGAACGAGATATTTTTCTCGTGGCCACGAGTTAAATGTGTAAACAACCTGCGCTACCATAGCAACCTGGAATTATTACAAATGGACAATACCTTATTAATTGAGAATGAAAATAAGGGTGGAATTAAGGAATGATTATTAACCTATATAAATCCCCGTAAATTAACTTCATGTAAAATTCCCGTGTGCCAACAGAAATAAAATAAAATCATAAATAAAGCTTTCATAGGTTATATCATAATAAACAAAATATTCTTTTAACATAGCCTATTAATAGTAAAACATTTTTTAACTTAATTCGAATGCTGTAACAGGCACAAGGGGCTACAAGTGAAAACAGACACTCATTTAAGCTACTGTCGTCAGAAATAGGCTACAGAAACAATCATAAAGTCATCAGGCATTTCCAGTATTTACAGAATACAAACTTTAATGCTGCGTCCCAATTCGCCTACTTCGTCCTAAAAGTATGTACTGTTTTTGTAAAGAAAAAGTACATACTTTTGAGTGTGTAGCAGATTATGCAAGTTTTGGGACATAGTACCTCGTCATAATTGCGTCATTAACGGACGTTCTGTCGCTTAGTTACGCAACCTGTAACTGTTTAAACTACCCTGTCAATCATCTTGTCACAGTTAAAATCCTCCACATTTATTTAAATTTAATTTCCTACCATTTCGGAGAGAAATGTAGTCGCACGTTGATCTGCCAGTCATGGGTCTTTCATGCAATAACTCTCCTCGTCTTTGCATAATGATGCATTTAAAAATGAATGACCAAACACATCGTTATAAAAGTTCACAATGCTGTTGCAGATGAAATATAATGTGGATAACATTTAATAAACAAATTTTTCGTCAGGTTAGATACCGATTATTAATCATTCAAGCTCCTTTATCTTAACCGCTCTGCTTAACCGTCGGTCTCGCACATCCGTCATGTTTGTAGTTTTTAACACTTTTTACTCGTATTCGTAGTTCTAATCAAATCCTCGTCCACAGCGTAATGTGTTATGGGCAATATTAGTGGTTAGAAGTGTGCACGGATCTGCAATTCGAATTCTAACCGGAAAAAGTAGACCATCCGGGTATCTTTGGAATACTCATTTCAACATACTACGATTTGGGACATACTAATTCTTTTTTCGAATACTATTTAGGACGGATAGTATGCGAATTGGGAGAGTAACAAAGTACGGAATGTTTAATGTTTGTAATAATTCCAGGTTGCTATGGTAGCGCAGGTTGTTTACACATGTAACTCGTGGGCATGAGAAATAGATGTCGTTTCCTCAGTTGGCTAGCGACTGCTCTAGGGAATTTGCATAGGGCCATCTGATTGGATGACGCCTGCGTTGGCGCTTGAAAAGTTGAGAAATCTTCTGCTGCTTGCAACGCGATTCAGTACAATTCAGTTCGGCAACGCATGACGTCACCCATTCAAAGTAAATGAGAAGCGTTAACGCCGGCGCCCCGTGTGAATGTAGCATTACGCTTCACTCACGTTGCGTTCGTGCAACACCAGAAAGTAATGTGATTGGCTGTAATCACTATAACGCTCGCGTCAACACAAGCTTCAGACACGCCCTCCGTCAAGCGTTGACAGCGTAAGAATGTCGTTACCTCGACAAAATCATCACGTGGCCACGAGTTATTATCACGTTCCCACGGATTAATATCTTGTGGCCACGACAAAACTAAATGAACCGAACATGTCCTCTCCCGGTCACCGTACACAATATCTAGTGATGGGCGATTTCAAAACACTGCTTCATGAAGCTTTACGAATCTTTTGATTCGAATCAGTGGTTCAGAGCATCAAAGTCATGTGATTTCAGTAAATGAGGCTTTGTTAGGTGATAAGCGAGATTTCAATGGTTCGCCACTGGGGGGCGTGACTTTGGCAGTTTGATTCACGCGCCGAACCACTGATTCGAAACAAAAGATTCGTAAAGCTTCATGAAGCAGTGTTTTGAAATCGTTCATCACTAGATATTGTCGTTATTTTGTTATTTTTGGTGCACAAAAAGTATTCTTGTTGCTTCATAACATTAAGGTTGAACCACTGTAGTCACATGAAAAAGGAAATTATCTTGCTGTTAATGCAGGCCTCACTGAGCCATCGGATTTCATCAAAAATATCTTAATTTGTGTTCTGAAGATGAACTAAGGTCTTACAGGTGAGTAATTAAAGACTGAATTTTAACCCTTTAAGTACGTAGTTATGATCCAGCATTGCTAAAAACGCAATCTCTTTCCAGACGAATATCATTTAAAGGCTCAGCGTCGGAAGCAGAGGTCAGAGAGAGCAGCGTCGGGCTGCTGCAGACGTATCTGACCAGCATCATGGAGGCCATCGTGAACTCAGTTTCCCAGTGTCCTCCTGTGATGAGGGTCGTGTTCAAACAGCTCCATAAACGAGTGGAGGAACAGTTTCCAGAACCGGAGAATGAGGTGAGGACTTCATCAGAGCCTCACAGTGATGATGATGAAGGTGTGACGGGTGTTATACTCACTGTTCCCTTTCGTGGGAACTATCGACGCTACGTCGGATGACGTGATGGGAACCCTCTGTATTTTGTGTTCATGAAGCACCTCTGTATCCAACCAATGAAAAGACGTGACGTCAGAGACGGGTGACGTCACGGATCAGGAAGCTATAAAGCACACCTGAACACAAAGCACGCCAGCTTCTGTTGTCTTCAGCAAGCGCTCTCTGTATCTTGTGTGTCTTATTTGGTGTTGTTTGTCTTATTACATATAAACAAGTCAAGATCTCTTCGTCTGAGGACAAGAGTATCTCACACCAATCCATATATTTATATATAAAAAAGACACGTATTATGGCGAGAAACAGCAGTGAAATGGGAGTGAGCACAGGCAGCTCTCGAGGGAGCCGTCTGTGTGCACTGTAAAAACTCACTCTCAGGACACTGTGCTCCAGTGTTCCCCGCGGATCGGGTCCCGCTTCTGCTGAGGCAGGGCGGAGGCTCCGTTCGTGGGGTTCACAAATGGATCTGACAGAGGGATTAGAGACGGGCGCGCCTTTTCTCTGCCCTCACCAGCCAGGTTCAGCGCCGTCTCCCAGGTGGAAGCACGCTCTGCGGTTTCTTCCCCCGGGTTGAGGCACCGATACTCACATGTCCAGCTCTGAGGAGGTGGATATTGTGATATCGATCTGAGGATCGCCACCTCACAGTCACACACACATATCGTGTTTCAAAATCACACGTTTATAACAAATCAGTCGTGAACAGCAGTTTGATTTTCCCCCTGTGCTACACTACAAAGCGAGTTGGGATACACACGATTTATGTGTTGTTTGCTGGGAGTGGAGCGTGCACGTCAGCTCACAACTGACAGTGACAGTGTTCATTCATAAAAATGTCCCGAAGAAAAGTATGCACTAGCGGGAGTTTTGTAGCTCCACTCTTGTTGGCTTTATTCTCGAGGGAATAAAAGTCTATTGCAAAGCTCGAATCTCGCGCTTGCCGAGGCAGCGCGTGGATTGAGTTTTCATTAAAGTTCATAGCTCAGATCTCGCGCTTGCCGAGGCAGCGCGTAGACTGAATTTTCATTAAAGAATATATGGCTCGGATCTCGCGTTGCCGAGGCAGCGCGTAGATTAAGTCTGCAAGAATGAAAATACGGCTCGGGTCTTGCGTTTGCCGAGGCTGCGCATATCACGTGTCCGTAATTATGCATGTGTGTGTATGTGTATGTATATATTAAGGGATCTGAGTAGACGGGAGCTCCCTTTCTCTCTTTCCCTAAAATACCTTGCGAATTATTACGAGCTATAATTCTTTTTTGTATTCTAAATATATTCAGTCTGTTCAAAAAATATATATTTATATAAGAACTGGCTGCATTTAATTTGAGGATTAAATGAAAAATTGAATACATTAAATTCTGAGGAATTTAAAAGTCCGGAGGTAGGACGGATCTGAGGACCGTCATTATCTCTCGGAAGGCTTCAAAGAAGAGGTCCTGACATTTATAGTGCAGGATCTCTTGAGGGCAGCCCCCTCCGGGGGGATTCGGATATCGGGTCCTCCTCGGTGCCCTCAGGGGACCGTTCTGTCAACCCTGCCACCAATCGTGAGTCAGGGCACAGCAGTTTCCACCGATCCTCCGAGGAGGGTCGGCCAGCACGTGATTCGTCTGTCTGCCGGTGCGCCGCGTCAGATAGACGAGCCAAGTGCTCAAAAAACACCAGAGACCAGTCTCGAGAGACTAGTTCCCTTAGTAGAATATTTGGAAGAGTGGAAAAATCTCCCGAATGTTTCGAAGTGGGTGCTGCTCATGATAGAACAGGGCTACAGAATTAAGTTCGGTTCACGACCGCCCAAGTTCAATGGGGTGCTTCCTACGGTGGTAACCCCAGAGCAGTCTCTGGTGATGGAGCAAGAAGTAACGACGCTTTTGCAAAAAGGGGCTATAGAAAGGGTTTCCCCTCCCAGCAAAATGTCGGGCTTTTACAGCCGCTACTTCATTGTTCCGAAGAAGGATGGAGGGTTGCGTCCGATCATAGGTTTATGTGTGCTAAATCGATCCGTAAAGAAGCTGAAGTTCAAAATGCTTACACTCAGACAGATCATCCCTCAGATCAGGTCCGAGGACTGGTTTGTAGCGATAGATCTGAAAGACGCATACTTTCATGTATCCATCCATCCTTCACACAGGAAGTTCCTCAGGTTTGCTTTCGGGGGCGAAGCTTACCAACACAGGGTTCTTCCGTTCGGCCTATCCCTCTCACCCCGCACGTTCACGAAGTGCGTGGATGCAGCGCTGGCTCCGCTGAGACTCCAGGGCATCTGCGTGCTGAACTATATCGACGATTGGTTGATATTAGCTCAAACAGAAAAATTGGCAGTTCACAATCGAGATGTTGTTCTGTCGCACATGAAGAGGCTTGGGCTGAGGCTCAACGCCAAAAAGAGTGTGCTGGTCCCGAGTCAGGTTGCAAACTACTTAGGTGTAATCTGGGATTCCACCACGATGCAGGCGCAGTTGTCCCCTGCTCGTGTGAGTTCCATTCTCGGGGCTGTGAAAGGGGTGAAGTTAGGCCAGTCACTCACTGTAAAACAGTTTCAGAGACTGGTGGGTCTGATGGCAGCTGCGTCCAACGTTATTACTTTTGGCCTTCTGCACATGAGACCCCTACAGTGGTGGCTCAGGACCAAGGGGTTTTCCTCGAAGGGAAATCCTTTTTCGCATGATCAAAGTCACGCGCTGATGCCTTCGTGCTCTGGTCATGTGGAAGAAGCCTTGGTTCCTATCCCAGGGACCCGTGCTGGGGACTTCTGGTCGTCGTGTAATGCTTACGACAGATGCTTCCCTCACGGGCTGGGGGGCGGTCATGAGTGGTCGCTCGGCTCAGGGTTTCTGGGAGGACCATCAGCGCTCCTGGCACATACATCGGCTGGAGATGATGGCGGTGGTTCTTGCATTAAAACACTTCCTCCCAGACCTGAGAGATCACCATGTGTTGGTCCGCACAGACAACACTGCGGTGGTCTCATACATCAACCATCAGGGGGGCTTGCGGTCTCGCCTGTTATTCAAGCTGGCCAGTCGCATCCTCCTCTGGTCCCGGGGAAAGCTCCTCTCGCTGAGAGCAGCTTTCATCCCCGGGCGGTTGAATGTGGGAGCGGACGCCCTGTCGAGGCAGGGCGCGAGACCGGGGGAATGGAAACTCCACACCGAGGTGATGGAGTTGATATGGAAAACTTTCGGTCGAGCTCAAGTCGATCTATTTTGCCACAGAGGAGTCAGCTCAGTGCCCTCTGTGGTACTCACTTCAGCACCCAGCACCTCTAGGGCTGGATTCCATGCTACAGATGTGGCTGAGGCTACGTCTGTATGCGTTCCCCCCAGTCTCAATGCTCCCGGGAGTTCTGGAGAAGGTTCGCCAGGAGAAGGTCGACCTAATATTGGTGGCCCCTTACTGGCCGACCACAATATGGTTTTCGGACATAATGTCTCTACTTCACGGCTCTCCCTTAGAGCTTCCTCTCAGGCAGGATCTCCTGTCTCAAGCGGGCGGCATGATTCTCCATCCCCGCCCAGAAATGTGGAAACTGTGGGCCTGGCCCCTGAGGGGGCAAGGCTCCTAGGAACTGGTCTCTCAACCGAGGTTGTGGAGACCATCCTTCACTCCAGAGCTCCCTCCACGAGGAAGTTGTACTTATATAAATGGAAATTGTTCTCTGTGTGCTGTGAACAGCATAATTTGGACCCGGTCCATTCTTCTGTCTTTGACGTGCTTCAGTTCCTTCAGGAAAAGTTCTCGGAAGGTTTAACCCCTTCCACGCTGAAAGTTTATGTGGCCGCTATTTCGGCTCATTAAATCCCTGTAGGGGGCTCCTCGCTGGGTCGAGACCCCCTAGTAGTACGCTTCCTCCGTGGTGCACTCAGGTTGAGACCTGTGGTGTGCACAAAGACCCCGACCTGGGACCTCACTATTGTGCTCCAAGGGCTGGCTGAGGCTCCCTTCTAGCCAATAGAGGAGGTGTCAGACAAGTTCTTGACACTTAAAACTATCTGTCTCTTGGCCGTCTCTTCTTTGAAGAGAATTGGTGATTTACAAGCGCTGTCAGTCGCTCCATCTTGTCTTGAGTTTGCACCTGGTATGGTGAAAGCCTTTCTGCATACCAGGCCGGGCTATGTTCCAAAGGTCCGACGAGGGTCCCTGGCCCCATTGTACTTGAGGCTTTCTGCCTGCCTCCTTTCGCAAACTTGGATCAGGAAAGGAAGAATCTGTTTTGCCCTGTAAGAGCATTAGATGCGTATGTTCACAGAGCTGCCCTGTGGAGAAAAACAGAACAATTGTTTGTATGTTATGGGTCCCCTAAGAAGGGGGGCCCAGCATCTAAACAGCGGATGAGCAAGTGGGTGGTCGAGGCCATCTCACTTGCGTATGAGACGGTGGGGCGCCCGTGTCCTTTGATGGTGCGGGCTCACTCCACGAGAGGTATGGCCGCGTTCAGAGCTCTCCTATCTGGTGTCTCTATGGACGACATTTGTGGTGCGGCTGGATGGTCATCCCAGCACACCTTTATCAGATTTTACAATCTTCACCTTAACATCACTCCGGGGGCCAGGATGCTACAAGATAGCAGCCAGGCACTCGGAGAGACGGCGTAGTTGGGATTGCGTTCCCATCACGTCATCCGACGTAGCGTCGATAGTTCCCACGAAAGGGAACGTCTCGGGTTACGAGTGTAACCCTTGTTCCCTGAGTAAGGGAACGAGACGCTACGTCACGTGGCCGTATCTCCTGCATACCTGGTGCGCTTGCTTCAGACATTTTACAGAAGCTGGCGTGCTTTGTGTTCCGGTGTGCTTTATAGCTTCCTGATCCGTGACGTCACCCGTCTCTGACGTCACGTCTTTTCATTGGTTGGATACAGAGGTGCTTCACGAACACAAAATACAGAGGGTTCCCATCACGTCATCCGACGTAGCGTCTCGTTCCCTTACTCAGGGAACAAGGGTTACACTCGTAACCCGAGACGTTTCTCTCTTGTAGGATGTGAAGTATTTGGCCATCAGTGGCTTTTTCTTCCTGCGTCTGTTCGCTCCTGCGATTCTGACACCCAAACTCTTCCAGCTGAGAGACCATCACGCCGACACGCGCACCAGCAGAACTCTACTGCTGCTCGCTAAGGTACGACACACACAATCACAGATAATCGGTTGTTAAATGCACCTAAATAACAATCTTCCACTCATGGGCAGATGCATGCATTCATGTTGGAAAAATCATAAGATTTATTATATTCTATATTTTACATTTATTTGATTTAATTTTCATTTCAATCACTTATTCATGAAGTTGCATTGATGTTGAAAAAATAATATTTTTTTATTATATTCTATATTGTTTATTTTACATTTATTTTATATCCTTTTCATTTCAATCACTCAACTTTGCATGCATTCATGTTGGAAAAATCATCATTTTATGGCTTTCTATATTGTTTGTATTTTGCATTTATTTTTATATTATGTTCACCTCAATCACTCATTTATGCATGCATTCATGTTGGAAAAATCATAAAATGTAATATATTCTATATAATTTTACATTTACTTGATTTAATTTTCATTTCAATCACTTATTCATGAAGTTGCATTGATGTTGAAAAAATAATAATTTTATGGTTTTCTATATTGTTTATATTTTGCATTTATGCATGTTTACCTCAATCACTCATTTATGATGGGAAAAGCACCATTTTATTTTATTAAATATTAATTATTTCAACTTTTATGTTTATATAATTTTATTTATTATGCATGCATTTATGTTGCTATTATGGTATTATATACTATATTGTTTATTTTTACATTTATTTTTACATAATTTTCATTTCCATCATGTTTTTGCTGTATACTGTACGTCTTCAAGTCAAGTCAAATCAAGTCAAATTTATTTATATAGCGCTTTTACAATTGGTAATTGTTTCAAAGCAGCTTTACATATTAGAAGCACAGAAAAAAAGGGAAGTGGTTAAAACTGTACAAACAAGCGTGGTAATATGTAACATATACAAGATGGTGCTACATTAAGCCAATGTCGGCTGACTTCCAGGGGTGGAAAAAACCCCCTAGGAGAAAAACCCAGCGTGCTAGCACTGGGAAAAAAGTCCTAGGAGGGAAAAAACCCCTTGGAAGATATATATATGTAAATGTATATGGAGATCAAAATCTGAATTGTACATTTTTATTATAGAGATTAAAAATCGATTATATATAAATATATGTAAGCGGATACGGGGATCCTGGGCTACGTTGTAGTCAGGTCCAGACGCAGGTTCTCCATCTGACCTGGATACGGCCTGGATCCAGCACCCGGCAAACCTCAGGATAAGCAGAGAGACAGATATTAGCGTAGATGCCATTCTTGTTCTGATGTACAGGTATATCTAGTGTTATAGGAAATGTTCTTGGTTCCGGCCGACCTAATTATTGCAGCGTAACAATCCTTTAACGGATTTGAAAAATGTTAATGTATTGATAATGTGTTATGTGTATGCAAGAGCAAAGAGATGTGTTTTTAGTCTAGATTTAAACTGACAGAGTGTGTCTGCTTCCCGAACAATGCTAGGAAGATTGTTCCAGAGTTTAGGTGCTAAATAGGAAAATGATCTGCCGCCTTCAGTTGATTTTGATATTCTGGGTATTATCAACTGGCCTAAATTCTGAGATCGCAATAAACGTGAAGGACTATAATGCATTAAGAGCTCACTTAGGTACTGGGGAGCTAAACCATTTAGAGCTTTATAAGTAAGTAGCAAGATTTTAAAATCTATACGATGTTTAATAGGGAGCCAATGTAATGTTGACAGAACTGGGCTAATATGGTCATACTTTCTGGTTCTAGTAAGAACTCTAGCTGCCGCATTTTGAACCAACTGTAGTTTGTTTAAAAGCCGAGCAGAACAACCACCCAGTAGAGCGTTACAATAATCTAGTCTTGAGGTCATGAATGCATGAACCAACTATTCCGCATTTGTCATTGAGAGCATATGTCGTAATTTAGATATATTTTTTAGATGGAAGAAGGCGGTTTTACAGATACTAGAAACATGACTTTCAAATGAAAGATTGGTATCAAAGAGCACACCCAGGTTCCTAACTGAGGACGAAGGTTTAATGGAGCACCCGTCAAGTGTTAGAGAGTATTCAAGGTTTTTTCGTGAGGAAGTTTTTGGTCCAAAGATTAGGAAATCAGTTTTTTCTGAATTTAATAATAAGAATGTAACGAGGTTAGTAGATGTGGGAAGAAGGAGGCGGGAACCGGCGAACATTCAACAAAACTTTAATATAAAATAAACAAACAAAACGAAAGTAATGCCGGCAGACCCTCGCGGACGTCTGCCGGCCACACAAACATAATAAAACATAAAATAAAGTCCAGGCCTGGTCCTCTCTCGTCTTTCATTGTAGTCGCTCCTCCTTTTATGCCTCCGGAGCTCCTCCGTGAGAGACTCGAGGCCGGCACGCCTCGCAGGTGACGCTCATTATCACTCGCGTTACCGGCCTCGCGCCGTTCCCTCACGGCTCTCGCCCGCCCTGCTCGTCACATACCCCCAACGCCCCTCGCAGGCCGGGGGGTACCTCCGAGACTGCGCTCTACTCCCCCCCGGGGCCTGTCTCGGCGGCCGCAGCACCTGGGGGTAAGGACAGACGAGACGAGAGAAAGGAGACGGAAGCAAGGGGAGCGACAGGACGAGAGAGGGGAGAGAGGAAAAAGAAAAAAAAATTCTTGGTCCGGTTCCCCGACACACTGCCGCTTGGTCCTCAGCCTGCCGAGAGGCTCTTCTTCGCGGTGCCATGCGGTGGCACTGGACGCTCGGTGGACGGCCCGATCCTCGACCGCCTCCTGGCGGCCGGCGATGGCTCCTCCGACTGAGGGCAGCCGGCAGCGAGTCCCCCGTTCCCTGCTCCTCCCCTTTATGGCGGACGGCAGCAGGCTCCGGCCCACGGCGAACGGCGGCGACTCCTCCGCTCCCTCTTGGACGGCAGCCACCCCACCTCGTCCCAGGGGCACGGCCTCGAGCTCTCCGTCCCACCTTTCACTAGGCTCCAGTACCACCGCTTCGGGCAGGCTCTCGCGGTCTTCACTCCCGCGCTGCCCGAACTCCGCAGCACCGCGATCCCCCTCAGCAGCGAGGGCTCTCCGACAGCATGTCCCTCCTTCCTCCCGGGTTTCGGCACCAATGTAACGAGGTTAGTAGATGTGGGAAGAAGGAGGCGGGAACCGGCGAACATTCAACAAAACTTTAATATAAAATAAACAAACAAAACGAAAGTAATGCCGGCAGACCCTCGCGGACGTCTGCCGGCCACACAAACATAATAAAACATAAAATAAAGTCCAGGCCTGGTCCTCTCTCGTCTTTCATTGTAGTCGCTCCTCCTTTTATGCCTCCGGAGCTCCTCCGTGAGAGACTCGAGGCCGGCACGCCTCGCAGGTGACGCTCATTATCACTCGCGTTACCGGCCTCGCGCCGTTCCCTCACGGCTCTCGCCCGCCCTGCTCGTCACAAAGAAATTTCTTGTCATCCAGTTTTTAATGTCAGCTATGCATTCTGTTAGTTTTGTGAATTTGTAGGTTTCGTCAGGGCGCGAGGAAATATAGAGCTGAGTATCGTCAGCGTAGCAGTGAAAACTAACACCATGCTTCCTAATTATCTCTCCTAAGGGCAGCATGTACAGAGTGAAAAGCAACGGTCCTAATACTGAGCCTTGTGGTACCCCATATTTAACCTGTGATCGATACGACATCTCTTCATTAACTACCACAGACTGATAACGGTCAGATAAGTATGATTTGAACCATGCCAAAGCAATTCCACTAATGCCAATATAGTTTTCAAGTCTTTTTAAAAGAATGTTATGATCGATAGTGTCAAAAGCAGCACTGAGATCTAATAACACTAATAGAGAAATACAGCCACGATCGGATGATAGGAGTAGATCGTTTGTAACTCTAACGAGAGCAGTCTCAGTACTATGGTATGGTCTAAATCCTGACTGGAAATCCTCACAGATTCCATTTCTTTCTAAAAAGGAACACAGTTGTGTTGAAACTGCCTTTTCTAGTATCTTTGACAGAAAAGGTAGATTCGAGATTGGCCTGTAATTTACTAAATCTCTCGGATCTAGTTGAGGTTTTTTAATAAGAGGTTTGATAATAGCCTGCTTAAAGGTTTTTGGCACGTGTCCTAGTGTTAAAGATGAATTAATTATATCAAGAAGTGGACCTACGACCTCTGGAAGCATTTCTTTCAGTAGTTTAGTCGGCATTGGGTCTAACATACATGTCGTTGATTTTGATGATTTGATAAGTTTAGATAATTCTTCCTCTCCTATAGCGGCGAATGATTCTAGTTTTACCTCAGGGACACTACAGTGCACTGTCTGAAGAGAAACTGTAGACGGTTGCATGTTTATAATTTTCTCTCTAATATTATCAATCTTGCAAGTAAAGAAGTTCATAAAGTCATTACTGCTGTGCTCTATGGAAACGTAAGCAGTTGAATCTCTGTTTCTAGTTAATTTAGCCACTGTGTCAAATAAATACCTAGGATTATGTTTGTTTTCTATTAAGAGATTTGAAAAATAAGTAGATCTAGCATTTCTTATGGCTGTTCTGTACTCAATCATTTTTTCTTTCCACGAAAGGCGAAAAACTTCTAGTTTTGTTTTCTTCCAACTACGTTCAGCTTTTCTAACAGCTCGTTTTAGAGCCCGAGTGTGCTCATCATACCACGGCGTTGGATTAGTTTCCTTAATCTTCTTTAGACGTAAAGGAGCGACCGCATCTAATGTGCTGGAAAAGAGAGAGCCAATAGTTTCTGTTGCAGCATCGAGTTCTTCTAAGTTGTCAGGTATACTAAGGCGATGAAACTGCTCTGGGAGATTATTTATAAAGCAATCTTCACTCACACCTCTCTCTCTCTCTCAGGCTCTTCAGAGCGTCGGGAATCTGGGGCTGCAGTTGGGTCATGGGAAGGAGCAGTGGATGACCCCTCTGCATCCCATCATCCTTTGCAGTGTGGCATCCGTCAAAGATTTTCTGGATAAGCTTGTAGACATCGATCACGACAACGGTGAGCAAACATGACGACAGAGCGATGTATTGCCATAACAACAGAGCGAGAGAGAGAGTATTTACTAAAAATACTTTTCATAATTCCATAATAAACTCTGTCTGAAGTATGTTAATTACAGTGATTAAAAATTCAATCGTTCTCTGTACGTGTACATGTGAGGGACAAACTTCTGAAAGTATCTTATTTAGCAATTTCTTAAAACTGATTTTGAGGAAATGTCCTAAAATGACCAAATAATCCAAAAGTTGACTGTAAGAGTTAGAGTTCATTATAATTAGCTTAATTAATCATTTAAAGGCAATATAAATTAATGA